>NC_142350.1:43772500-43925000 GCF_059441175.1 Urocampus carinirostris | reverse complement strand
CCATTTCACTTGGAAATCGTCACAATTGAGTCAAAAGTTTAAAAAATAATCCAAAATATTTATTCCTATGGCATTTCACCTTTTTGACATTTTTACATTGTTATATTCAGGGTTGGGTAGGGTTACTTTAACTGGATTACTTTCAATTACTTTTGGATTACTCCAATACCAAATATGCTAATAAAAGACAAAAGAAACTAAATGTGAATAAAATTACTAAATTTTGTGCAGGCTTGGGGAGTATCGGAATACATGGAAGGGCAAAAATGATGTTGGCAAGCTGTTTGGATTTATTTTCATTGTGTTTCTGTCGCATTTTATGTTAGTTTTGCCGGAGATCAAAGCCAGGAGAGAAAACTTACCATGTGTTGTGAGTCATCATTTTATTCATATTTAGTTACTTTTGTCTTTTATTAGCATATTTGGTATTGGAGTAATCCAAAAGTAATTGAAAGTAATCCAATTAAAGTAACCCTACCCAACCCTGGTTATATTGAAACAAAGGGACACGGAATGGGAGTACGCGTATTGAGACTTGGTTTACCTCTCGTTTTCGGTCGGCAATGAATTGTCGACGGATCATTAACAACCTGTCATGTCCCTGCGGATCGAAACATCGTCAATCGTCACCAATAAAGGACGTCGAGTTTTTTTAAAATATTTTTTGTGCGCATTTTTAGACAGCATATTTGTTACATTTGGAAACAAATTTAGTTGCCGAACACGATGGACAAGAAAAAGAGTCCGTGTGTATAGTTCCGGGTTTGCTCCTGTTTTCAGCCCGCAACTGATGGCGACGGACCATTAACATCCAGACATGGCCGCCAACGATGTCAATATGTCCCCAAATAAGGAGGACGAAAAACTGAAGCTTATTCAAGGTAAACAAAAACACGGTTTCAATGCTGACATTCTTAAATCTTTTTGTTAACTTGGGCAACCCAACTGATTATTACATGCTTACATTGTTGTAAGGAAAACATGTCAGTAACCTATTTTTTGAAGTGAAAGGACTTGACGGCGTGAGTTTTGGATTTATGTTGTACAGGTGGCATCTTCCTGGCTACAGTGTCATCCCTGGGCTTGATCGCAGGGTTCGGGTCCACTTTGGCTCTGGCCAAGAAGAACAACCCAGACTGCTTCAACAAGGTGATGATCCTAATAACGCATCGGAATTATTATTGCTATTGACCCCAACCATTTTGGATATTTGTCTCCTTTCCACTCCTCAAAATTTATTAAAATTTCCTGGATTAATCAAGTCCAACAATCTTTTCAGTGATATTTCTTCTAGTGTTCCTTCTACCAGCCCCTTCTTTATTTTCTCCCTCTGCATTTCGTACCGCGTGCATATATATTATCATTAGTATTATTATTACATGCTCCACTGATTCTTTCTTCTGACAGTCTTCACCTAAGTCAGTGTGATGGGCTTATCAATTTTAACGTTTTGTATGAGGCACTATGTCCAATTCTTATTATTTTTAGCACAATCTCCACCATTCTATTTCTGCCATCAACCCTTGTTGTCCTAACATTTTGTTGAAATTTATACGCGTGTTGTCCTCTGCTCTTTCCTTCCCACTTGCTTTGCCATATATGATTAATTCTTCCCTTAATTTCCTATATAGTTTACGCCTTACTTGCATTTCAACAATATTAGCGCTTGGTGCCCTTTTTTTGCCAACTTGTCTACCCTCTCCTTTCCTTGCATGTGCTGGTATCCAACAACTTGTAACGTGACCCCCTTGGTGTTTTCTTGAGACTGTGTTCAGAACTTGGTATAGGATATCCTGCTTACTGTTGGAATGAAATGTTTTACTTTCAAGAACTGATGCTGAATCTGCTCATATTAGTGTCTTTTTACGTGCCTTTATTTCTACCCACTCTAGTGCCACCAGTATCGCCACCATCTCTGCAGTGTACACCCCTTGTCCATGAATTGTTCTTTTGCCATTACTTTTTGCTGTTTTCTCTAGTACTGCCTCCGCTAATCCAATTACAGTTGTTTTAAGATTTTTCGGCTCGTTTGTATAAACTTGCACAAAGTGCTTTTATTCTTGGCTTATCAAGTACCCCATTTCTTGTGCATTTGTGTGTAATGCCCACCTAATTTTTGATCGAAAATCAGTATTCAATTTCATTTTACTTTTTCCTCAGCCAAAACTAAGCATTGTAAGTGGCAAGCGTTGAGAGTTGCATATGGCCAAGATTATAATTTTTTATAGTCAATGTAAACCATGAACATAATACCAACATAAAATTTACAATGTATTTACTTAATGTCCTTTAAAGTCTGATTCATCATCTCATACAACAAAGAGTTGTTTCCCTTGTTGTGTTTTTTTTACGTTTATATCTTTCAGGACGACTTTGTTTTCTCCATTCTTTAACATTCGTCTCTGGTACCATGTATAATGCTGTGATAATGAGATAGAAGCTAATGCATTTTTGTATGTCATCTCACTGTTTCATTGAATTTTTTTAGTGTGTGACGCGCATACAATCTATGAGTTAATTTTGTTAATCATTAAGTTCGGGTTCAGACCAGGCTTCTCTCTCGCTGAACTTTTTTCTCTTGTAACTATCCACCCATCATTGTACTTTGTTTCTTTTTTTTGTGGAGGATCCAGGATGGATTCAGTCCCCCTTTTGCGATTCCGTCCACTTCTCTCGCACCCGCTGGCGGCATACTCCTCCCACGTCCTCACAAATGCGAAAATTCGGGTTTTCTTTAAGCTCTGTCCCTCAAATCAAATTAATTTGGTGGGCTGGGCCGGACTTTATCACCCGTGGGCACTGGTTGGGTCGTCCTGTTTTTTTTTTTAGGCCCGATCTTACCTCAAATCAACAGTATTATTTACATTTAATTTAATCCAGCTGAGACATGTCCACTTTTGGACACTCATCTCCATGGGGCTTCTTCCAGATGGACCACTGACAGGCTTATCCGTAGTTCTTCAATGGAAAGTAGTTTTGGTATTTTATTTAGCTACTCTTTCAACATTCTCACAAGCGCTTTTCTTATTCTCCCAGCTGCCCTGTAGTACCAGAACAAGTATTGCAAGGCACAGTCAAAACCTTGTGTAGGCTCCCACATGTTAATCATATCTTTTGTGTTCGTCTTTGCAGGGTGTCGCTTCAGCGTCGGCACTTCCCGAAAGCGGTGCAACGTTGGCACTTCGAGCTCTTGGCCGCGGTTCCGTCTACGCCTTCTGCGGCGTGGGCTTGCTCAGCTTAACCGTCTGCAAATTGCTTGGCGTGAGCAGCGTAGGTGGAAAATGTTGCTGCCGATTGCCAGCGATGATCCTGGCGTCACCCCCATTTCTTTTGATTTCAGCTGCTCGACTTGAGGCAGAAGATGGCGTCCTTGTTCCCGCGTATCCCCAAATCGAGTGCGGCAGGTTCTGCGGAACCTTATGACTTGGACTCGCTCTTGAAGTCTGAATGAGCAGAGAGCATCTGTCAAACTGTCGTGAGCTTCGTGCTGCCTTCAAATACTCTGAGGGACTGCGGAAAGAACGCCTCCTGCTTGTGTTGGCGCCACATAACAGGCATATTTTTTTTCTGTTGAAAAGAGATTGAGAGATGCGATTCCTGTCAATGTAAGCGTAGCTAGCTTAACAACTTATTGACAAGATGGTTTAAGCCTCAACTAGCTCACATGTTTTTATGACATTATTGTAATTTATGAATATGTAGAATTTGAGATTTGCTCTTCTGTGGTCAAATAAAATGTATAATACAGTGGTGTAGCAGGTGGATGCATGGGGGGGTGTCTGTGTGTGAATCGCGTAAGAAGCATCCCACGCAGTAAAGTGAGAGCATCATAAGGCAGGGGTGCTGTATCCTGGGGGTCTAGTGGACATATATTACAGTTCAGGGTGTCCCATGCCCACTGCCTGAAGATAGCTGGGATGGGCTCCAGCACGGCGCAGATAATGGAGATATATTTATATGCGCAGTTTTTTATATATATATATGTATAATCTCTATTGTCGGCACCATTTATCCTCTGTAGGGTCGCGGGGGTGCTGGAGCTGATCACAGCCATCCTCGGGCTGTGGGCAGGGGAAACACTGAACTGGTTGCCAGCCAGTCGCAACTCACTCGCTCATTCACATCTAGGGACAATTTGGACCGGCCAATTAACTTGACATGCATGTTTTTGGAATGTGGGAGGAAACCCACGCAAGCACGGGGAAAACATGAAAACTGCGCACAGGAAGGCTGGTAGCACTGGGCTGCGCACGCGCTAACCACTGCGCTGCCATGCTGCCTGTAATTATATATGTGTGTATGTATATGTATATGTATATATATATATATATATATATATATATATATGAATTGCCCCTCCACGCCCAATTAAAGCTATCAATTTAAAAGTTGTCCTTTTAAAAGCCTATGTTTTTGCTAATGAAAATTAAGTAATTTTGTTAAAGAAGATCTAGGCTTTTTTTTAATCAAACTAAGGGGTTTGGTATGAATTTGGACTCGTCTGTGGTATTATACGATACGATACTCAAAAGTTTTTTCCAGTGAATTAGGATCTAGTATTCGGTTCGGCTCATCTCTGAAGTGGGGTGACGCTTTACACTGAAAAACTACGGCGACCAGACAATGGGGGGGGGGTGTATGCCACAGATCAACAAACAGCCTGGAGAGGCCAAAACACAGAAAGTGGTGCCCCTACGACCCAAGTGGTTAAGGGATCCGTGAACTGTATGTATCCGCATTGTAGAATGAAAACATTGTTGGGCACGGTTGCTGTAACCTGGGTGTGAACTGTACTTTATAATAAAATACTCCAAAGACAATTTAAACATACTAGATGTTTTATGACCCTTTGAAAAAAAGCTTATGAAAGCCTTCATCTAGGCAGAAATGTTATTTCCAGCACTCAACCAATGTTTAATTGAAAAGTGCAAAGGTGGGAACATGAACAGCAAATAAATAATACAATCATGGCGTCATTACATTTCAGAGAATTTCTCACTGGAGTTTTGTGAGCGATGATTCACGCAGGGAGTGAATCGTGACAAATCTTGTTGTGCTCGCTAAAGTATTAGCATGTTAACCAAGGTGAAGATCGCTAGCATGATGGCTGTCGCTGGACTGCTTCGAGGTCCTCCTGCCAAAATCATGACGTGAGATTTAGATCATTTCTATACAGATACTACCTGGCATCTCCACGTTCTTGATCCTCACCGCCAAAGCTGACCATCAGCATGTCAGAGGTTTGCTCCAGAGAGCCGTTGTTGTGTTCGGCCCGGATGCCGAGCAGCTGGCACATGAGTGGGTAGATGTGGATGCTGTCGAATGGCTCAGACACAAAGTTCTTCTTGAAGTCGGGCCCAAAAGCCCGGAAGATCATCTTCATGTCCATCTCGCCGTTGTGGAACCCGTGGTCGCCTTTGTTCACGTACACGATCAATCTCTGCTTGGCAGGGAGAACAACACCATGACAATTGCAACTTTAACTTGAACACGTGGTTATTTTTTTTCTGTATTTATTTTGCCATGTATTTTGTCTCTACAAAATTCTATTCAAGTGAGGTAAGGGGCCGAACTGGCTGAGCTTTTCACTTATTGGTTTATCGACAAGTGAACAGATTGTTCATCATCGATCAACCGATGGATAAAAAGCTAAGACAACTGGTCCGCCTTCTCATATGAGGAAAATTGCTTTGAAAATAAAATTGACAATATACACAACAAAGTACACGACAAAGGAGACGACACCCTGGGCAAAAATCAGTTATACAGTCCAGACGACACACCAGACGATTCCGATGACAATCTTGGGGACGGTCTATCGATGGTCTCGCAGACGGACTGGCCTACAATCCCGACGACAATCAAGACGACAATCCAGACGATCTAACTAAGAATCTAACACAGTCTAGCCGGCAAACTAGTTTAAAAACTAGTTGACAAACTAGACGGGAACCAGACGAAAATCTAAATGAAGGTCTAGACGAGAAGCTGGCCAACGGACCAGCTGACGGACAAGACTACGGTCATAGCCAACGGTATAGCTGACAGACTAACCAACGAACTATCTGACAATCTAGATGACTATTTACGCGGCGGTCTGGATGACAGTTTAGTCGACCGGCTCGCCAATGGACTAGCCGATAGACCAGCCAATGAACTAACTGAGAAACTAGTGGATAAACTAGACGACAATCTGATCAACGGACTAGCCGAAAAACAAGCCGATGGGCCAGCCAACAAACTAACCGATGAGCTTGCCATGAAACTAGTTGATAAACTAGCTTGCAATCCAGATGGCAGTTAGCCAACGGATTAGTCGCTAGACTTGCCGACGAACTAGTGAACAACCTAGCCAGCAAACTAATTGATTAACTAGCTGACAATCCGACAAACTAGTCGATAAACTAACTGACAATCCAGACGACATCTAGACGGCAGTATTACCGATACTTGCCAATAATTTAGCCAACAAACTAGTCGATAAACTATCTGACTATAAGACGTTCTTGACAACAATCTAGATGCAAACTAGATGACAAAACACACGAGTCATGACAAAATAAACACTGAAATAGATTACAAAATAAATGACAAAATACATAAATATATGAATAAATTTCATTGATGTAATATTTTTAGATATTACCTCATTGCTGTGTATGCTCATTTATGCATATTGTAGTTTTCTTTTTTTGACATATAGCAGGATCAGTCTTTATTGTGCTATAGTAAGGAAGGCTAGAGACAGTACTGACCGAGTTGAGGTTGAAGCCGAGGTCGGCCATCACTAAAACCGGCGGCAGGCGTCGACTCCTCCCCAATCGGAAACTCTCGGGCATGTCCTCCTTCCTGTAAACAGTAAGGTTGGGGGCCTTGGTCAGCGCCTCCAGGACCTCCTGCTCCTTCCCCGGTCTCGGCGTAAGGATCCCAAAGCCGCCGTAGTCCAGAATCTCAAAGCTGGCCAGTTTCAGCAGGTTGAGGTACTTGTTGAGGATGATCTCGTCCACCAGGGGGCGCTTCTTGATGGTGGTCATACCGTGGTCGGACGTGACGATGACGTTGAGGTGATCCTCCAGGCCACGCTGACGGATTTGCTGGCGCAGGTAGCCGAGGGTGCGGTCAATCTGCCGGATTATGGCCTTACGGTCAGGGTGGTCCGGGCCCCGGGCGTGTCCTACGTTGTCGGGTTCGCCATAGTACAGAGTAACCAGATCGAAGTCCTCTTCAGAAAACCAGCCTAGGACCGTGTCTATGTTTTCCCGCCACTCTGTCTCATTGTCGTCAGGTTGGCCCGCCACTTCCACGATGGCCCGGTTTACCGCCAGGCCACTGTAGTTGGCACCGCCTCCTGGGTAGTGGAAGGAACCTGTTTTCAGGCCCTGGACAGACAACCCTGAGTTTATTCCTTCTCAGGTAAACAGAGGCGGGCACTCTAAGACAACTCAGCTTCTAAGTTAACCATCTCTGACCCTAGACAGACTGGCAAGCGCAACTGGCCAGCCAGAGCTTACCTGGTTCTGCGCCGTGATCCAGAGCGGCAGGACACCGTTGTCCCACCACTCGGAGCGTTGCATTGTCTCTTTGTGAGGAACCTTCTGGTTGGTCTGCTGGTTGAACATCATGTTGTGGACCACCTCATGGTCCTCAACCCATCGGCCTGAACAAAAAGAATGTGATGAGGAAGATTCCCTCCAGGACAGGATCCAAATTTGTGCCATACCAAGCTTGATTCACATGTCAAAGTTACAGAAACACGATGCGTCGGGAAACAAGAGCACATGCTAAGGTGACAGGACAGAACAGTACAGATCAATCAAGGAACGGCCCAACATCCCAAAGTACAAAGTTTGATGCGACAAAATGTCATGGAAGGACAGGATATGAAAGAACAGTGTGGGAACAGTCCAACATAGAATATCAAGAGACATGATGTGACAGGACAGGACATTGCAGACAAGATGTGAAAGACCACTTAGGGAATAGCCGATTATTATAGAACAACAAAAGATTGATGCGACAGGGCAACATTGGACAGGATATGCAAGACCAGTCAGAGAATGGTCCAACATCACAGAAAAACAGTTGCCTATCATAAAACAACAAGAGATTGGTGCAAACGGACAAACAAAATTATGACATGACCAAAGAAGCGACAGGACATGAGCAGACGCCAGGAGTAGGAACAGGATACGGTGTGATGGGACAGGATTAAACAAATGATGGACAGGACAAACAGGATCATGTCACAACTAGATGGTCGGGGATCTTAAGCGAAAGACATTGGCCACAACAGGACGGAGTGAGACAGAACAGGACCTGAATGAGAACGGACAAGAAACAAAATGAACAGGAAAAGACAAACGGGATCATGACACAGCGAGGTAGGACACAGAACATGAACAGATTCCAGTCGCTAGATCAGGACATGACATCACGGGACAGGACAGACAACAGCAGACTTTTTCCAACGACCTGTAATAGTGGTGAAATGGGACGGCGAGGTCATGGTCAGCATGGGTGGCGTGATGTACTTGGCCTTGACGCCGTCACGCGCCATCCTGTCCAGGTTTGGTGTGTCCACATCTTGGTCGTAGTCCCATCTGAAGCCGTCAAAGGAAATCAGCAGGAGGCGCTTGCGGACGTCTGATGCCGACGAGACGGACAAAAAGAGGAGAAATACGATGACCAATACGGTTCTGGTGCTCGCCATGACGTCGCGGTTGTGATCCTTCGTCTTGGACGTAGAGCAGAGAGGACAGGGCGGGACTCCTTAATGATTGACAGCTTGATTGTGATTGTCATCTGCTGATGTCGTCCGGCAGACCTTGCACCGTCGATTGTGCGCCAATACTGAGGACTGCTAGCCAAAAATCAGCTGCTACTTTTTACCACACAGCTAGCGACTGACTGGTCGCCTTATCAACTTTTTAGCTGATTAGATAACGAAAATGCTAAGATTTGTGCTGCCGTCAGCCACTATTGGGAAGACTTTGTCACTTTCGACCTTGACCTAGTTGTCAAGGTTGAGTTCACAAAGTTTAAATTCTCAGGGAAGACACATGTCCTTTCAAAGTCCGAGAAATACTTTTTAGGTACTTGGCACACAGCTACCAGTTTGATATGCGTAAATAACATCGTGTTACTGTTACTGCTATTTTATTACCATGGTTAGGGTTAAAATAGACTTTAAAGCATCTGCCTTGTATGAGGGCACTGATTATTTTACATCCATTATTTATTGGCTTATTTTAAAGTGAATTTTGCGAGAATTCATCAAATATTTAGCGTTATAAAACTGCCGTTGACCACTAATTAATTTTATTTACTCTCTGCCTGCCGCGAATAAGTCTGTCCTTGGGTTTTGTAGTCTCATGTTTAGGATTTCTTACTCCCTTGATTCACATTGCGAGAGAGATAGAGAGAGAGAGAGAGAGAGAAATAAAGAAAGGGAGATAGAAATAAGGGGAGGACACAGAGTAAAACAAAGAAAGAAAGCAAGAAAGACCAATATAGAAGGAAAGAGAGAGCGAGAAAGTGGGAGAAAGCGAAAGAAAAGAAACCGATAAAAAGAAAAATTAAGAGAGGAAATAGAGTGAAACAGAGGGAGAAATACAAATATATAAAGACAGAGTGAGGGAAAGAGAGAGAGAGTGACATAGAAAAGTAAATATAGATGAAAATAGAGAAAGAAATGGGAATGGAGAAAGAGAGAGCAAAAAAAGGAAACAAGGAAAAATAAAATGTAAACTGGTAAAGAGAGAAAAAAACAAATGGATAAAGAAAGAGTGTGAAAGAATAAGAAAGAGAGCAAGAGAGAAAAATAAGGAAGAAAAACTGAAAAAAGAAAGAAGGAATATTTAAAGAAAGAGATAGAAAGCGTGTTTGACAGAAGACAGAACGAAAAGAAAATTAAAAAGAACGAAAGAAAGGATACAAAAAGAGCGATAAGGAGATAAACACAAAAGATAAAGAATAAAAGAAAGACAGAGATAAAGAACGAAACAGGAAAAGCAGAGAGATATGATGGTTATTTTCCTTAAATATCACAACCCTCCATCATTGATCAGCTATTTTCATAAGTGGTCTGCAGGCAACTCAACCACTTCCGCCCCGTGTGTGACCCCTGAGACTGGAATCTTTTTTCAAGATTAAAATTATTTTAGATTTTAAAAATGAGTTTTTTTTTTAGCTCAAATTAACAATATTTTTTTTCATAAATATGATGGAGTAATTTAAGAAAAATAATTGTTGCGACAAAGCTATGAATTTTCTGAAAAACGTCTCTTTTGAAAGCGGAAGTCGCTATTTGTTTGACGGACCAGTTTCCGGTGATTTTTTTGGAACGGCGTGGTTATTTCGTGGGATTTTGTGCTCCTTTTTGATTGACTTTTTAAAATGTGCATTTTTGTGGAAATATTACTGCTTGCGTGACGTGACACGCCTTGAAAAAGGTGCAAAGTGTTATACTTTCCTCGTGACGTCACGTCAAGGTGGGTTGCTAACTAGCATTTGGCTAGCGCAAGGACGTGCTAGCAAGACTAGATCTATTTTGCATTTATGATTATTTTTATTTGCCACCATCGAACCAGCTATTTTGTGAGGTTGCAACGATGTCATTGTGGGGAGGATTGAGATTGGCAGCTTTTGCGAGCTTTTTTCAAGGTAAGTCTGATCAATAGCATTTAAATTGTTGTAAAGGTGATTCTATTTCCAATGTAAAATTGTTGCGTTAAGGAGATAAAAGTCGGCTGTATTTTTAAATAAAATTGTAACTTAATTTTTATTGCGCTTTTTAAAAAACTTTTTTTGAACATACAACAAATTAAACAACTTTTGTTTGTGTTTTTCAAATTTTAAATAGCTTAAAATTGCATATGAACTGAATTTGTGTATTTGGGGTCCGTAAAGGTTCTCAAAATCCATGCTTGAATTTTAAAGTTGTGTTTTCAAGTATTGAAGAGTACTTGAATGTTTTATGAAGCGCTGGTCTGCTTAAATATTACGTTGACACTGGTTTCTGGTTCAATGGCTTTGCCATTGGGGTTCTTCTTACCTCATGCACCCCGGCAGCTGGCATTGGTTTGTATAGCATTGCTGTATGAAGCTTCATCGCCCCCCTACGGGAAGGGTGCATGCTACCCACAAAAAGGGCACTATGAAATGTGTGTCAGGGCAAGGATTATGGATCAATTATGGGCATTTATTGTAAGTCATGCAAAGAATTAAGGTAGCATTTCCCAGTGGTAAACTTGTAACGGGAAGAACTTCCCGAAGGAATAAACCAGCAATAACTGAGATGCGAAGTAGCGAGAAGTCTCTGTATTCCACTATAAAAGAGCTCGAGTATTATGGCAGACTGTGGATTACAAACATATGTGAAAGTAAATACATGCAGTCTGAAGAACAAATATCAGTTGTTAAACGTTACAAACAACAAATGTCAGTTGTTAAAAAACGTCTGATTTCAAACTATTAAAAATCATTGAGTTCTTTTGTTATAAAACTGCTGTTGACCACTGATTAATTTTATTTACTGTTTGCCTTCCGCTAATAAGTCTGTCCATGGGTTTTGTAGTCTCATGTTTAGGATTTTGTACTCTCTTGATTCCCATTGCATCCAATTTTTTGCATCGTGGTCAGCAATGTTTTTCAACTGATCAATCATTGCACATATACAGACGCTGCCCTACTTCCGGACGATCGTTCGTAAGTTGAATTTGTTTGTAAGTTGCTTCAGTGCTAAATTTTGTAGGGAATGTATGTTTAAGGTTTATATAATTATGTTTAAGGCTTGTATAAGTAACATGTATTGTTTTTTACTAAAAAAATATATATATATAATAAATAATATGTTCTATGAAGATAAATACATTTGAGTTTAATTGACTTTTAGAAGATGCGCTTCAAGAGTTAGGCGACTTCCTCCTCCGTTGTAAAAAGTGGCCGAAAAAAGGCGTTCCGACCATTTTCTTGACAGCATCAAGCTTTCTTATTCCACTTTCATTTCAAAAGAGACTCGCCTCTTCTTTACACTTACCATATTGAATGGATGCATGGGATATTAAACAATAAAAACGTGGAAGTTCTGAGCGCTAGATATACAGTAGACTTAGTACACATGAACTAGGAAGTTCAAGCCGGATTTCTTCTTCGGGTTGGATGCTGGGTTCTCTCTCAAAGCGCTACCACACGCCAGTAGCGGCGGAAAGAAGCACTACAGTAATGTCCTTTACTCAGAGAAAAAGGTGCACACAATACAAAATATTACTTACTGCAATGTCCGGATATTTTTCGACATCCCGAAAAAAATGTTCATATCTACCGTTTTTCGTAAGTCGAATGGTCGTAAGTAGGGGAGCGTTTGTACATTAATATACTACCGTAAATGCTCATGCGTAATGCACACTCAAACTTTTAATTCTTTTTCTTTGTAAAGAAAATATGTGTTTTACACAAATAAATACAGTAGTTTTTGTAAGAATTGTACCCATTTTTCTTGTGTTTACCATTTGCCACATAATTAAGTCAACTTCATGGTAAATTTACGGGAAAGAAAATCATCCGACGATTCGACTAATCTTTTCCAATGTTGGTGACTAGTCAACTACAGATATAGTCTTTAGTTGCAGCCCTAATACGGGGTTGTTTGTCTCCAGGAAGGGAAACCAATCTGGATGCATGGAAACAATTGTACCATTGTAATGATGAATGTTTGGGTTCTTGCAGCTCCCTGGTCCATCCCGGCGTGGACACGACCCATGGCCACACTCAACCAAATGCATCGTCAGGGAAAACCCAAAAAGGCGCCGCGGTCTTTGGGCGCCACTTTCGGGCACCCGCAGATGAAGGCGGTGGTGCTGAAGACCATGATCCGCAAGCCCAAGAAGCCCAACTCGGCCAACCGGAAGTGCGCCCGCGTTCGGCTCTCCAACGGCAAAGAAGCGGTGGCTTACATCCCCGGCGAGGGCCACAACCTGCAGGAACACAACGTGGTCCTGGTGCAGGGCGGGCGTACCCAAGATCTTCCCGGTGTAAAGCTTACTATTGTCAGGGGAAAGTACGACTGTGCACACGTCGAAAAGAAGAAGCACTGAGGCAGTGTTGGTACAAAAGACAGGAAACAAAATGTGGCTGGCAGTTTGTCCAAATTATCTAAACACCAAGTTCCATACACTTCCATTACGGATTTTTTTTCTAACAATTTGATCAACACTGATGTTCTGCCGAAACGTCCTACCATTGGCTGATCGGACAGCAATTTTGTTTTCTTTATAATCGAGTAAAACAACCACTGAAACTCGGTTGTGAACAGAAAAACAAGGGTTGGCAATTTGGCAGGCACAGAAACACTGTGTAATTACTGTAGTCAACAAACATGTAAAATGCTACCACAGAAAAATATCAGGCTTAAAAGCTATGTCAGAAAACAGTTTTTTGAAGCAGAAGAGTCAAATGAGACTAAATAAAACAAAAATTGTAAGTATTCAATGCCTTCGACTATGTGTTTCGTTACTTTCAAAGGCATGTATGATAGGTTGGAGATAAATGTGCACGTTTCCCAAGAAATCCCTATCCGCGTTGTCCACATGCGTGCGCACGGGCACTGGGCAGGACGTCTTGAAGGGTAGGAAGAAATTTCAGTACACCTGACATCCGTACAAAAAACCTCTCCAAGTTTAGTCAAAACTGCTCACGCCAACTTCCCGTCAACGCAAGCCTTCCAGGGCCGACCACACAAGCCTTACGTTCCTTCGAGATTCTGTCCTGAAGAGGTCATACAAGGTTCTTTCTTTTGGTGTTGCCGTTATTCTTTTCCACAATATTTCCCGCTTTGATTTCAATCATCAACTAAAGTCTTTCTTGGTCAGTTTTTTATTAGCCCAAGCTTTCGCTAATGCTTGAACCTATCCTTGCCATGAGTCCAGTCCTCGCTCGGGTTCGAAAGTCGGTGAGCGATCCGTGTCACGGGGCCAATCCCTACTGGGATTCAAAGACTGACCGACCTATGTCACAAATCCAACTTTTGCTCAAGTTTCAAAGTAAAAAAAAGTTTCCAAAAACAAACATGAATAAGCATTGTGGACGTCTGTTGCCATGGTGACTGAAAGGCCTTACTAATTAAAGACTGCCCACTTGTGACCGGTCCTGCCTGTATGTGCCCAAATCATTGAATGGCATTTGATGACTTTTATGGCAACTTATCATTAATTTGCAGAGTGGTACCTTTAAAATCGAGCTTAATTCATTCCAGGATCAGGCTCGTAGCTCGAATTGCTTGCGTAACGAGTGCATTATGAAATAAGTAAAAACTAATTGGTGTGTTCCCAACCTCCCAAAAGAATCAAATTGCTACGTAAGTTGCTATAAAAACACCAATTCTAGATCCCTAAAAACGCATTCAAATAGTAATTACACATTAAAAAATGCAGTTAAAAGAAGTAAGTAATAAGAAGTTGATACGTTTTTAATAAAATGCTAGTTTATTATGAGCCGCCGTAACGAAGGTGTGCACCCGCTGCAGAGGTGTGTGAGTAAGGGGGAGGAACGGTAGGAGTGTTTGTGCACAACTATTGATGATACATATAATCACTTACTATACATCCATTCATCCATTACCTGCACCGCTTACCCTTAGGGTCACGGGGGTGCTGGAGCCCATCCCAGCTATCTTGAGGACTTTGGCAGGGGACACCCTAAACTGGTTGCCAGCCAGTTGCAGGGCACACGGAGACTGACAACTCACTCACTCAGTCACAACTAGGGACAATTTGGACCGGCCAATTAACCTGACATGCATGTTTTTGGAATGTGGGAAGATACAGAAGTGCTCGGAGGAAACTCACACGCACGGGGAGAACATACAAACTCAGCACAAGAGGGCTGGTTCTTACTATACATTAAAATTAGAGTAACTAACTTAGAATGGACGTGTACACACACAAACAACACATTTTTTTCCCGTTTTAGATTACATTCATCACTTTATGTTGCCTTTTTATCTGAACTTGCAACACTATCACCTCAGTCCTTTGAGGGGGAAAAAACGTATCCAAAGATATTTGTCTCTGCCTTTCCTTCAAAATGTTACAGAAATGCATAGGGAAAGTGTCATTAAAAAGAGCTGTGGCCGACCAGTTTACTTATTGAACTGGATGAGCAGCAACTTTTTCTTACTTAGCCAGCACCTCTCTAAAGTCCTTTGTAGATGCCAGTTTCTCTGGTGTGTTCTCCTCTTCGCTGTTTTTTGAAGCACCTCCGTGTGTTGACACAACTGTAGTTTTTTTTAATTCTTTTAATGCTTCTGCACGAGTTTATATATGTCCTTCTCATCTAACTCCAACCCCATGGATTTTTTGAGGAAAACAATCCCGTCCATAGCCACGTCAGACATGGGTCGAGGACCAGGCTCCTAAACGTCTCAGCGAAGCAATCCGGCCACAGGAAAAAAATCAAATATTTCAGTGATGATGCTGGAATGTTCCTTCCAAAACGGATAAAGGCTTAACTGGACGCTACCCGTGAGTCTCAAGTTATGTGAAATTAATGCTATTTCTCAATTTTGTTTGCTGGTTGGTTGGATCCCTTTACCATTAGGGTCGTAGGGGCTCCATTTCCTGTGGTGTGTCTTGGGCAAATACAGCCTGGTGGTGCCCATCCCTCTCCAGGCCAACATATGCTTCCTACAGTCTTGACTTACAAGTATATAAAAAGTATCCATATTTTAATATTTAATTTTTGACTTATTTAAATCTATCGATTTTTAAATGAATTATTTATTTACCAGTAGGAGGCGCTAAATAATACACACTATCTCTTTAATAAGGAACATAATTCATGTCTTTGTTTTAGTTCTGATTATTTCAAATAAATATTTTTAAACGTTTTGTTTATAGACAGAAAAAAATACATGTACTTTTGAATGCATGTTTGGTTAGTCATAAATTCATAACATCGCTTTTCTCATCTCATCAGCTGCACCGCTTATCCTCAGTAGGGTCGCGGGGGTGCTGGAGCTCGTCCCAGCAATATTCGGGCATTGGGCAGGGGACACCCTGAACTGGTTGCCAGCCAGTCGCAGGGCACACAGGGACAGACAACTCACTCGCTCATTCACACCTAGGGACAATTCGGACCGGCCAATTCACCTGAAATGCATGTTTTTGGAAAGTGGGAGGAAAACGGAGTGCCCGGAGGAAACCCACACAAGCACGGGGAGAACATACAAACTCCGCACAGTAAGGCCGGGAGCTGGATTTGGACCCACGCAAGAGGTTCCCACGACCTCAGAACTGTGCCGCACACGCGCTAACCATTGCGCCGCCGTGCTGCCCAACATCGCTTTTATTTTAAGTAATTTTTATTTGTATAGCCCTTAATCACAAGGAGTCTCAAAAGCTGTAAAGACTACAGACTACTATTACACCATCCCCTGATCTAAAACCTACATGAGGGGAAGGAAAAATTGAAAAACATGAGGAAAATAAAAAAACCTTGAGAAGAGACTGCACATGAGGTAATCCCCCCTCCACGATGACCAGGCTGCAATGGATGTTGCATTAACAAAATAAAAAATATTAAACTATTTTTTTCTCTCTACCTGAATGGAGTGTTGCTGCCACAGGTGCATATTTTCCCGTTTTTTCCTATAGCCTCATTTAAAAGATTTTACTTTTATTTAGTAAAAAATTTGAAAGAATTGTTTTCGTTGGGGGCAGCACAGCGGCGCAGTGGTTAGCGCGTGTGCGGCACAGTTCTGAGGTCGTGAGATCAAACCTCCTTTGTGGAGTTTGCATGTTCTCCCCGTGCTTGTGTCGGTTTCCTCCGGGCACTCCGGTTTCCTCCCACATTCTAAAAACATGCACGTCAGGTTAATTGACCGGTTCAAATTGTCCCTAGGTGTGAACAGGCGAGCGAATTGTCTGTCCCTGTGTGCCCTGTGACTGGCTGGCAACCAGTTCAGGGTGTCCACTGCCCGAAGATAGCCAGGATGGGCTCCAGCACCCCCGTGACCCTACTGAGGATAAGCGGTGCAGATAATGGATGGATGTTTTCGTTGGGAAAAATTGTCAAACCTGTGACGTCATCTGCGCTATCTGCGCGTGCTCGCCATGGTGCGCGTTCACGTGGCGGCAGCCGGCTGAAATTTGTGGAAGAAACAATAATATCCGGTGCAGGTAAAACAAAAATCCTATTTTTATTATTTTCAAACTTTGAACGTGATTTGGATAGCGAATGGAGCTCAAATTTGCACGAGTTTTTTTTTTTTTCTCTCTCTCTGCTCTGACGTCACGTCGCTGCGATCCGACCTGGCTAGTGTTAGCATTCTTCGGTCGTGTGTACAGAGGTAGTAGACATTACATTAAAAATTAAATTTAATACCTATAGGCAAATTATTTCTTCTTCGGCTCTTAAAGAAGCGTATATTTGATTTATTTTTAACCACACCTTTCTTAAAGCTTCTCCTAGCTAGCGTTAGCTTCCGTTAGCCTGTGGTGAAGTTGCTTGTTTATTTATATTTTAAGACATTCTTCTCTTACCCCCCGTCTTTATTCATCTTTAACTGTCCTGTGGCACCTCCTCCAATTTACTTCAGAAAAAATGTAAAAAAAGAATCGCTTGGTACATGTCTGGCATTATTTTATTGATTTTTTTTTAGTGGGGAGGTTTAGCTTTACGCATTTTCCTTTTAATAGTGAACAGCTACAAAAGAAATAGCGTTTTTGTCTACTGTACGCATAAAACTATTCATTTAACATCATTTCTTATACGACCAGCGTCTTATTGTAATTATGTATTTAAAAATTAAAACTCCTCTATGAGAACCGGGCTTCATTTCATTGATTTAAATTGGTTATTTTGAGCAGTGTGTGGTAGAAAGAAAACGGAATATAATATTCGCTCATCTCATCTCATTAGCTGCACCGCTTATCCTCAGTAGGGTCGCCGGGGTGCTGGAGCCCATCCCAGCAATCATCGGGCAGTGGGCAGGGGACACCCTGAACTGGTTGCCAGCCAATCGCAGGGCACACAGGGACAGACAACTCACTCGCTCATTCACACCTAGGGACAATTCGAACCGGCCAATTCACCTGAAATGTACGTCTTCGGAATGTGGGAGGAAACCGGAGTGCCCGGAGGAAACCCACGGGGAGAACATACAAACTCCGCACAGGAAGTTCCGGTAGCTGGATTTGAACCCACACAGGAGGTTCCCAAGACCTTAGAACTGTGCCGCACACGCACTAACCACTGCGCCATTATCTGCACCGCTTATCCTAAATAGGGTTGCGGGGGCGCTGGAGCCCTTTCCAGCCATCTTTGGGCAGTGAGCAGGGGATACCCTGAACTGGTTGTCAGCCAGTTGCAGGGCACACAGAGACAGACAACTCACTCGCTCATTCACACCTAGGGACAATTCGAATGGGCCAATTAACCTTACATGCACGTTTTTGGGAGAAAACCGGAGTGCCCGGAGGAAACCCACGCAGGCACGGGAAGAACATGCAAACTCCACACAGGGAGGTTGTAATAGCTGGACTTGATCCCCGAACCTCCGCACCGTGGGACTGCACGCTAACCACCCTTGAATTATTGTTGTGTTTCATAAATGTTAGTTAAATAATTTGGATCTTGCCAACGGGTTGATCATAGCTTCCACACTTTTAATACTAAGTGGTGTCAAAGGGCACTGCACTTCTTGAAATCAATTCCATAAGGTTCATCATGCACCACACCAAATCTCCCAATCAGTTCTAAACAGGTCAGTATTCTAAGAATTGGGAAATAAACGTAATTGGTTACCATTGGTTTCTCATGGAATTGTCAGGCTTAAGTTTTTTGTTTTTTCATTTTTCAAGTCAGTTTTAAGAAATAAAATCAATCATACTAACAAAATGCATAAGAATCCAGATGTTTTGGGAAGGGGCAACCACTTTTACTTAAATAAAACATCCATTTGAAAGCTTGTAAATAATAAAATACAGTATATTTTGAACACTCTTTTTTTCAGTGAAATAATAATAAAAAATCAAAGCTCGTCATGAACTCTTCAATGGTATTATAGCATTCAATTGCTTTGTCTTTCCGTTATAGTCAATATTAAAAATTTAAATTGGTAGAAATGGGCCTCCAGAAATTGAAGTAATAACTGTATAAACACTTTGCCAACATGTAAAACTCCCATTTTGCCCAAGCCTGTATTGTCTTCAGACGCTTGATAAGGTAATTTAGAGATATTTTTTTTCCAGAATGGAGAAGGAAATCAAAATGGAAGAACCAGAAGAAGACAAGAAATATTTGTTGGCTGAAGGTAAAGTGCTCAAGATTTTTCCTTACACTTTCACAATCAAAACTCAAAACTGTTATGCAATATGAATATCTGCAACAAAAAGACAGATAAAACATTGGAGAATTAGCCACTTCAGGATTGCTTAAAGCAGACAGGGTTTGTATGGCTGCTTAAGGTTTAATTTTGTGTTTTCAATGATTGAAAATTTCATGAATTTTGGGTGAGGTGCTTGTAAATTGCTTGAATTTGACACCATGGTGGCTTGGCTTTGACATTGGATTCCTCCCTTGTGATTAACAGCAGCTGCCAGTAGTTTGTATGGCATTGTCCTAAAATGCATCATCGCCCCCTACGGGACAGGTGCATTCTATACCTAAACACATTAATTATGTATAAGTGCAAAGAATAAAAGTTCTGCGCTTCTTTTGTTTTCTTTTAGCCAAAAACCATTAAAATGTTTACTACTAGAGGGCACTCCAAGACCACGGTTTATGTTTCTCTAGGGCAAAACAGTTACCACATGCAGTAACATTTAACGGTAACTAAGTATTTCCAATTTTATCCCAAACTTTTTCTGGTATAAAAGGCGCGTCGGGTCATAATGCGCACTTTCAAATTTATGGCATATTTGGTGTGTTTTAGGTGCGACTTATAGTCCAAAAAGTATGGTAATTGCTTTCCAGGATTTCATTTCTTTTTAATGTTTAAATCCCAACACTGTTGACAATCATGTTGAACCAGTGCCGTGTATTTTTGTCAAGGTGAAGCTTCCAAGGCGGGGCCGAAGCCCATCCGGCGGCGCCACCACTGCACGCTGTGCGACCGCGACTTCTCGTGCCCGTCGCGCCTTTCGGACCACGTGGCGGCACACTTTGGCGAGAAGCCGCACGCCTGCCCGGTGTGCGGTAAGCGTTTCAGCAAGAAAATCAACGTGAAAGTGCACCAGAGGGTGCACACTGGCGAGAAACCCTACACCTGCCCGGACTGCGGTGCCCGCTATGCCCAACTGGGCTGCCTGCGCCGCCACCGCCTGCGCCACATGCCGCACAAGCAACACGTATGCGAGCAGTGCGGGCGCGGATTCCTGCAACGACGATACCTCCTGCAGGTACGTCCGCCAGTCGCACTGCCGTCTTTGTGTCTGGTGTAGCGTGTTTAGGGAGGTGAATGTATCATCTTAATAATTGATCGAACGTTCAATATGTAGGGATGAACTTAATGTTTGCACTTGTTCATGTTGCAAGTTTTTAGAAGATTTTATCAGGAGAAACGTCTGACAAACCTCGTGATCAATGTCGTGATCTAAAGCAGTGGTGTTTAACTCATTTTAGCCCAGAGGCCATATGGTAGAAAAAACATTCTCACGGGATTCTGGCTAGTCTGTTTGCAAAGTTTTTCCAGCAGACCTTGCATGTCATGGCTGTTCCTTGGTGATGCACCAACATTTAAAGAGAAAGCATGGCGGACAGTTGAGAGAAACGAAGTCTGACCCGCCCTAGTAAAATTCAAATAACATTCAAGCCAATATGGTTTTGAAGACGTGCATTGTATATTTGACACGCCTCACAAACACATTTTGGAATTAAAGGCAAACAGTCCGAAGAAGAAACACCAGTTGTTAAAACGTTGAAAAAGAAAAACGTTATTTGTTAAGTGTTTGATTTCAAGTTGTGGAGAATCGATAAGCACTTTCTTACAGACTTTTCACTTGACCGCTGAATTCTTATTACAAAAGGCACAGGATATTTGTTTTATGAACTGTTCTACTCCTGGTAATGGGTCTGCTCTTGGTTTAAAGCATGGAGTTTGAACTCATTTTGCCCAAGGGCCACCGGGCTAGTAATTGAATGGCATAAAAAGTGTCCCTAAGCTAGCTGGAGGGTTTGGGGTCCTTTAAGAGGCTCTCAATTGAATTATGATTAAGGGATGTAAGATCTTATTATAAAGCAATTATAGTTTTTTTTGTCCTCTGGCAACTGTGCATTTGTGTGACAAAAGCAAAAGTACAATTTCATTCATTTCCATTCCATTCAATTTATTTAACTTGAGAAAACCCATGCATGCTGGAAAGTGATAAAAATAGCACGCGCAAATAAATTCAAGCAATTAAAGTAATGATCAAAAAATTCTCCTTTTTATTTTTACTTTTATATGAAAATGTTTACTTAAATATGGAAACTGTCTTGTTGAATTTCATATCCGTTATTAAAAGGAGCTAAAGCTTCTTTAAACCTTTTCAAAGGCACCCATGCATTGCCTTAAACTGTGTGTCTGAACTTTGTCATCTTTTTTTTTGAAGGAATAAGCTCGGTTGAGGAGTTAAAATCGCCTATTAATATTTATCCATATCTTCGCTATTAAGACCACACTGCTTCATTATGACTACCCGCCATATGGGGCCACTTACACACACTTATTCTCTGAAAAAAAGGAAGCAACACTAGGAACTTAGGCTTTCTAAATGTGTGGACAGTGATCTGACCAAAAACCATTTCTACGATGTAATGGTGATTTATCATACTAAAATCATTCCAAGTGGCTTTATATTTATTGATGAGCTGTGCTAACCCCTTAAAAATATTTTTTTATATAAAACAAGAAAAATGCACTGTATTTTATGTTTTGCCACTCTGGGTCAATGCTTCTGAAATTGTATTTATAAATTATGGCACTGAATGAGTTAATGGTACTGGACAAATTGGAAAATTTGCTTTGAAAGTCCATAAAAGTGCTTGCATTTGGCCATGGAAAAGATGTACGAACACTGTCTTCCTTACCGGCAATGTTTTGTTTTTCCTAAACAGCACCAGCGTGTGCACACGGGCGAGCGCCCGTACGCGTGCCCGCTGTGCCCAAAGCGTTTCGCCTCCACAGCGGGCCGCTCAGAGCACCAACGTATGCACACGGGTGAGTCGTATTCGTGCGCCGTGTGCCCCAAAGTCTTCACCACGCCCTCGGCCTTCCGCGACCACGCCCGCCTGCACTCGGGTAGCAAGCCTCACCCCTGCAACCTCTGCAGCAAGAGCTTCAACCGGCCCGGCCTGCTCCAGAAACATCTGCAGAAACATCTGCAAGATGCTGCCGTGAGTTGTTGCGGACAAGCCGTATTTGATGTGGCAAAGTGGCAAGTTGAGCTAGCTCGAAGTCTTTGCGAGCTAGCTATCCGATGAAAGGATTGTATCTTCCTGATGCTATATCCCATTGATGCTTTGCAGTAATGGTTTGGAGTTTCACTTTTGGAATATGATAATCTGGTGTGCTCAAATTCACGCTTTAATTTCTAAATTTTGGGTGCCAAAAAACCCCCATAATTGTAATCTTGCGATAGCTTTCCGGCTTAATGTTGCTTAAATATTGAAAGATCTGTTTAGAATAGTGGTGGGAAGACTGCGGCCCGCGGTCCACATGCGTCTTGCCAGGCTTCTGAATCCGACCCACTGAACCAAAGAATAATAATAATTGCGATATATATATATATATATATATATATACATATATATAAGGTTAATACGGTACTACTACTAAAATATATATACATTACATTTTTTGTGCCGGCTTTGTCTACATTGTAGTGTCTAAAAAAATACTTCTACATGAATATCCCTAAATTGATTTATCAAATTTAGTGCTTTATCTCCTTAACGTTGCTGTAAAATTCTCCTCAATTTAAGATGGAGAATTTGGACCGTTTTGGTCTCTTTTGAAAGGTAACACTGAAGTTGTGTCCCAAGATAAAATAATCACTGCTACCAACTCTGAGTAATCTAAGTTTGAACACAGAGAAATGGAAAGTTTTTATTGTTGCCTGCTTTTTAAATATTTTTTTGTAATCACATGCCTGCAGATGAGTCTATATGTGCATCTTAGCTGGGATAATAGCCTAAAGCCTTGCCTGACTCCAGGTCATATTTGATCATGATCTGATAAACGAACACACACTTCACATACACTTCCCTCCATTCAGGACATTGGCCAGAAGCACTGCCTATCCCATGCTAAAAACATTACCGGGGACCCCTCTCACCCCCATCATGGACTGTTCACTCTGCTAGCCTCTGGGAAGAGGTACTGCAGTGTGCGGTGCAGGACCACCAGGCTCCGCAATAGTCTAGTCCCCCTGGCCATTAGACTGTTAAATGGTCAATCTAACATATAGTTAACTTAGATCTAAACGGCTGCTAATCTGACTTTTGCACTACTGGCAGTTTTTTTTATAGCTTGCCACTCCTTGCACATTGCTCTCTGCACTATTGTAATTACAGCGTTATTGTTACAGTGTTAATGTTACTGTGTACCTGACTTGTTAACCTGACTGCCCATTTTGCGCATCTGGTTAGCTACTCTTCTTGCACTATCGGCACTATGGTAAAATACTATACGTAGTCAAAATACAATACAACATTATTTATATCTGTACATTCAAGGAAACTGTGGGGGTCAGATGCATCGACATTTCGTTCTGTATACACGTGTACTAGAATGACAATAAAGTAGATCTGAATCTGAATCTGAATCTGAAACATTGTATTTTCCACACATTTCTAAAGTTATGTCAAAGCGTTTCCACAAGTGTCCATTGGAAAAACATTGTGCTAGAGTTGTAAATGTTTGACATCTCTATTCGGAAGTCAATCCATAATTGTGGAGGCTTGCATGTGATAAATCACGTGTAAAAATGATTCATGGTTGCATTTACGCACGTTTATTTTCGGCTCGTAAAACTAAATAAAATTGGGAATTTCATCACCTAACCAAAGTGTCTATCAACATTTAAATAGGTCACTATTGAATTTCATATACTTTGGAAACCAAAGTAGGTCATACAATGTATTTCAATACAGGCCCTCATAGGTTGTCACAGGCTAAGGACCGTAAAAAAAGCCTGTAGTTGTCCGAGAGTCGTGTAAATCAAAATGTCAGAGGCCAACAGCCATATTAGAAATCTGACGACTCTGTTTATTTTGAAGCGGAGTTCTGGAGCGAATCGAACTGATAACAACAAGAATTGTCAAACGATGCTGGAATGTTTTCAGTACTTCAGTAAGTGGTGACATCGCAATGACATGACTTTGTTTGTCAACAGTCCGATGGGCCACTGGCCAGCCGCCGGAACGTTAAGGCGTTAAAACTGAGATCTTTCATAATATTTTGCATACATTTTGGGGGAAAAAACACAACTAAAAAGTAAAACTACAAAAATACTATTACAAAGATATTTCTGCAGAAATACTACAAAACTAATGATCGGAATTCAGTGCCTTGAATTGGGACCTAATAAATTATTAAGCTTACATCCTTGGGGTTCCAGAACTAGTTCAATGAAACTAATCCATTTAGAAAAATAACAAATATAAAAATATTATAGCATGTAAATGCCCTCATTAAGATGTATTCGTATATACAAATGAAACGAATAAGTCTTCAGGCCTGGGCCACCGGTTGAATTATTTTAACTTAATGTGGCCCGTGACTTTAAAGTCTGAGTGGGATTTTTTTGTGTCGAATATGTCTCTTTTAACATTTTGTCTTACCAAACCCTTAAGCTAGGCCCATGTACTAGGGCCAATTTTCTACCGGTCTTGCCTTGCCACACCTAATAAGGTGAACTTATTTCACAAGGAGTCCATGTTTGTATGCGTGCTTGTGTTTGTGATGTTGCCATGGTGACAGGATGACGTCAAGGAAGAGGAGTCTTCGCAGGACGGCTCGTCCTCAGGTGACGACGACGTAGACTCGCGAGTAAAGAAATTTCCCGATCTTCATTTTTCTGCGTTTGTCCCTTCAGGCGAACGTTTGTCGCACCCACCCAAGAAGGTGAAGAAGGTCCACGAGTGCGATCAGTGCGGTCGCATCTTCAGCAGGCCCTATAAGCTGAGGGAACACATGGAGGTCCACGCCTCCACCCGCCTCCACGACTGCTCGGTCTGCGGAAAAAGCTTCGCCAACGCCACGAACCTGAAAGCTCACCAGAAGATCCACTCCACCGATCGGCCCCACCAATGCCACATCTGCGACAAGCGCTTCCTCAGACCTTACGAGTTGAAAAAACACATGAAGACGCACGAGCGCATCGACCCGCTGGACTTGCTGGCGCCGGAGCCGAACGAGGACGGAAAACAAGAACCTCAGGTGGGCTCGAGTCATGTTTATTTGCATAGCTCTTAATAACAACAAGTCTCAATTTTTGGGTCAATGTTTAAATCATTTTTGGCATCGATTTTCAGGTCGTTTTTAATTTTTCAGACTTGCTTTCTGGCTTTTTTTTATAATTTTTTTTAAATTGCTTTTTGGGGGTGTTTTTTATGGTGATTTTTGTGTTTTGTCATTTTGGGATCTTTTTGTTTTAAGTCATATATGGGCTCATCTTCTTGGTCTATTTTTTGGGGTACTGTATTTTCATGACTAAGAAACAAGAAAAAAATCCGCCGAGAAGCACCTGCATCGATGGACGTTGCTTGTCGCTAGCTGTCTGTTTAGCCCCAAAATCTCTGTTTACAAATACAGACTAGTAAAAAAAAAAATTCTTTTGTGCCGTAGAGCAATGTTTTTCAACCTTTTTTGAGCCAGGGCATGTATTTTACATTGGAAAAATTTTGCAGCACACCTGTAACCAAAAATATTATAAAATGACACTGAACAGTATGTTTAATTGCAATATAATTTATAAAACCCCTAGTTTTTACAGCACAGACACTTGACAATGACATAATTTTTGCATGAAATGATTCATAAATGTTTTATACACTTTTAAATTTTAAAAAGTGACATTGGATAATTTCTCACGGCACACCTGATGACTAGTGTGTCCCGGCACAGTGGTTGAAAATCACTGCTGAAATGCAACCTAAAAGTTTGATTCACATCTTTTTTGGCCAATTGCAGGCTTTGTTTTGCCCCTCTTTAGCCTATGCGAGCCTGTAAATGCTAAAAAGGACCCGCCTCCTTTACCCCCGAATCACTTTAGCCAATAGTGACAGATGCAAATGATGATTTGACACATTGGTTGGGAAATGAAACGCCGGTATATACATCCTAGCATACGCTGCGGACTACTTCTCCTACGAGGGAAAATCTAGTCGGCGGCTGTTTGCCTTTGTTGCGAGACCTTGCGACTCAATATTAATCCATATTTAAGGTGCACTGTATTATAAGGCGCATGGTTGGATTTTGAAAAAATAAAGGCTTTTAGGTGTACCTTATAGTGCGGAAAATACGGTAGTTTGTTTTATTGTTTTTTGGGGTCGTTTTTCTTTTCTTTTTTTGTTCTTATGTGGGGTTGTTTTAAGGTCCTAATGCGGTCATTTTTTTTGTCTTTTATTTGGGTTGTTGTGTAGTCATTTTTTGGTCATTTTTTAAAATCGTTTTTCGGTCAGTTTTATTCTTTTTAGTCGTTTTTGGTACGTTTTTTTAGTCATTTTTTAGGTTGTTTTTGGGGTCGGATATATTTTTTTTGTTGCTTGTGTCTTTTTGGAGTTGTCTTTTAGGTTATTTTGGGGTTTTTATTTTTGTGGTCATTTTCAGCTCATTTTTCAGCTTTTCGGGCTTTGTTCTGGGTCATAGTTTGATTGTTCTTTTGGGTCAGGTTTTTTTAATTTTTTGGGGATCTTTTTTTGATTGATTTACTGGTTGATATTTGGTTGTTATTTGAGTCGTTTATTGGTCAATTTATTTTCTTCTCGTTTCTCAAGTTGTTTGTCATTTTTGGGTTGTTGTCTGGATCAAGTCCCATTTCTTTGTCTAGCCCTTAATGACAAAAACTCTGAAAGGGCTGCACAGAGCACCATGACAACATCCCCTCTTCTCAAACCTGCATACAGCCAAGGAATAACTCAGAACCTCATTATGAGGAATATGAAGAAACTTTGAGTCACCTTGACTGACCCGTCTTATCTCTATGACCGCCATTTTGTTACCAGAACGAGACTGAGAATCCCACAGACCAGCATAGTTTCGCTAACGCCACCAAAGAGGAAGAGGAAACTGTCAACGGTCTCATCAACTCTGATGGCGAAGAAGAGGAGTGGAGTCCCATCCTCATAGGTACAGTCGTAGCTTCTACAAGTGTTCCGTAGTATAATACGCCAGTTTACAGCAAATTTAAAAATACGCATTTCTATTAAAACATAGCACGTTACACACATTATTAATTTTTTTTTTTTTTAATAACTAATTACCTGATAATAATAGATATATAACTCATTTGGTTTGATAGATAGATAGATAGATAGATACTTTGTTCATCCCCGAAGGGAAACAAGCGGTGTAATATTGTACTCGGAATATAATCAACTAATCCGATTTTACAAGCTAACAAAAAAGCTCAGAAAATACTTTTTAAACAAAAAAAAAGAACAAAAAAAAACAACAACCATTAACTACACAAAAACAAAAAACGAATAAAAAAGAAGTACCAAAAAGCCAACCCCAATAAAGATCTACCAAAAAAAACTTATTAAAAACATCAATAAAAGGCCACAAATGACCCAAAAATGACCAAAATACAAGCAAAAAACATGTTCAAAAACACAACCCAAAGAATGACTAAAAACACCACAAGAGAATGACCATGAAACTACCTTCAAAAATGGACAAATTGACAACAACCAAAGAACATTCAAAAGCCCCAAAATACAATCAAAAGCAACCAATACAAAGCCAAGCACAAACAAACCTTAAAAGGGCAAAACAATCCAAAATTTGACCAAAAACATGCCAGTCATATTAATGTCACAGCACTGCTGTCTTTTTTTGCAGCCAAAAGCTCCAGGTCTAAACTGGGAATTGGACATGAATTAGTTGTTTTTGCTGTTTAACCCTGCTGCTTTAGATACAGTGCGTCTCTTACATAAACAAAATTAAGTTTGGTTCTTTAATTTGCTTTTGCGGCTTTTAACTCATTCAGTGCCATTACATATATGAACGTTTTTAGAGGCATTGTCCCTAAGTGCCAAAACGTGAAATGTTTTTTTTTTTTGTTTGTTTTATTTTAAAAGTATGTTATAAAGGCTTTAGCACTGCTAATCAGTAAGTATCAAGTCTCTGGGAATCATTTCAGTATGATAAATCATCACTAGATGGCAGGATTGGCTTTGATCAGATCGTTGTCAACACTCCGTATAACATAAGTGTTAGCAATGATATAAGTACAAACAGTTAACGCTTCCAAGCTGACGAAGTCAGTTTGTAATGTCAAGGCAGAGAGGGACGACGTTTCGTGCACGTCCACAATTGACACGGCGACCCGAATCATGTGATACCTTCATTGGAAACATCGGGGGCTGAAAAGTTATTGCAAAGTTCATGCATAAGTCAAGTGTTCTTGGAATAAAATGTTATTTTGCAAGCAAACACACTGAAGTGAGAGGTTTGCTAGAAATGAGTCCCTTCACAAAAGATCAGCTTTCTAGGAAATGACAGTTTTCAAGAAAGTTGTCAATGTTCAACTGTTGTTTGTTAAACAATGGTAAAAGCTAGAAACATACTTTTTTGATGCCTATATAGCTAAGTTTTGTGATGGCCTTCAAAGATGAGTAAAAATTGGCTGGCACCGGCACTTCCCGTTTGAGAGAAACATCTGGCATTGCAGGAGTTAATCAGCTGCGCCCCGTAGTCTGGAATTTACTGTCCATTTTTGCTCTGCAGCCTCGGACGGCATGGCGACGGTGGAGATGCCAGAGTCTGCGCCAGAGATGGCGGAGATACCGGAGATGGCGGACAACACCCCGGGCAAACGCGGCTCGGTGTGCCCAGTGTGCGGGCGCGACTGCTTCAAAGCATCGGCGCTACAGAAGCACCTCCGCATCCACTCGGGCGAGCGGCCCTTCCGCTGCTCCACCTGTCAAAAAACCTTCACCCAGCAGGTGCATCTGAAGGAGCACCGGCGCACCCACACGGGCGAGAAACCCTACACGTGCCCGCTCTGCGCCAAAACCTTCACCTTCTCCAGCGCTCTACGGCGCCACCAGCGGCTGCACGGCGACGAGCGCCCCTTCGCCTGCAAACTTTGCCCCAAAACCTTCAAGCAGGCCACTTCCCTCAAGAGTCACATGCTGGTGCACGCGGACGCTTGCTACCACTGCCCCGTGTGCCGCAAAGGCTTCAGGGGCCAGCTGGAGCTCAGCTACCACGTGGACGTGCACGACGCCAGCCGCCCGTATTTTTGTCAACTCTGCAAAAAGAATTTAAGCGGGGTGCGAGCCTTCAGGAGGCATGTTAAGAGGCACCAAATGAAGGGAGGGGGCGGGGCTGGAAAGGTGGAGGCCGCGCCCCCCGCCGCTGCGGTGGATGCCTCTGCTGCCGGGGACGAGGAGCCGCCGCGAAATCCCAATTTAACATCTTGAAATAAAGTTAACCAAATCATTTCTTGTTTTCTTTTTCTTTCACAACAAAAGTGCTGTTTTGTAAGCTGTTTTTGGGGTGATTTATTGGGGGGGGGGGGGGGGGTTGAGGGGGGGGGGGTGTTTGGGTGGTAATTTTTTTTAATTGTCGTTTTTTTCGGGGGGTCTATTTTCCAGGTCTATTTTCAGCTTTCTTTGGTCGTTTTTGAATATTTTGAATTATTTTTGTTGTTTTTATGATTTTTTTTTAGCACATTTTTAGTTTTTTTTGTTTTTCTTTTTTTTAGCTGTATTTTTAAGGTGTTTTTTGTTGTTTTTTTCAGCTCGTTTTACTGATTTTCTTTTTTTGGGTTGTTGTTCTTTTGGAGTCGTTTTTTTAGTTTCTTTTTTGGGTAGTTTTTGGTCGTTTTTCAGGTCACTTTGCATTTTTTCTGGACGTTTTTTTGTGTTTTGGGTCATACTGTATTTTAGGTTGCTTTTTTTTGAGAGACCGTCGTTGGGCGTCGCCCCAAAAAATACACGGGGGAGGGATATGACAAAATGGGAAACGCGCTTTATTGCATTCGGGACACGTTCAAAGTTCCAGACTTTTATAGTGTTCTCAAATAAAGTTAAGCCTCGGCTCCCCTCATCATATCAGCTTGTGACCTCTTGCAACAACGTCATCCCACGACTTTCACCAGATGCCTAATACTTATCATTAGTTATTATCCACAGCTTTCTGTCTTTTTCATCTTTTAAATTGTTTTCAGGTCATTTTTGAGGTTTTAGTTACTTTTGGTGATTTTGATTGGCTAGAGCTCAGCTACGACATGGATGTGTACGATGCCAGCCCGCCCTGCATTTGCCGACTCTGCAAAATGAATTTATGCTGAGCACGAACGTTGCCGAAGCGTGTGAAGAGGGACCAAATGCTGCTACAAGGGATGCTGCCAGGGACGCCTGGTGACTTTTACATCTCGTGTCAAAGTGAATAAAATCACTTCCTTTTTATGTTTTTTCCCCCCATTTTTGGATGTTATTAAAATACGTTTTCATTTTTTGGGGGGGTCGTCTTTTAGTTTGTTTTCTGGTTATTTTCAGTCGTTCTGTCATTGTATTTTTTAGTTATTTTTGGTCTTTTTTTCATTCTTTTATTGTCTTAGGCAGCTTGTAATGCGCGTGCAAGTACTTGCATTTCCTAAATGGGCTCATACATTCTCTTCCGTTTGGGTTAGCGTTTGGACTTAGAAGCAAGTCAAGTAATTTTATTTTTGTATAGCCCTAAATCACAGAGTCTCAAAGGGCTTCACCGGTTAATACACTATATTACACAGACTATTTTTCATACTGTTATTATACATTTCCCTGCTCTGGAGCCGACGAGAAGAGTAGCCTTTTCGTTTACCATTTTTATGCTACACTGACAAATGACATCAATTGTAATAAACTGGAGAAGAATGACATCACTTTTGAGCAATCCTCCCAGCGCTTTCTTTGAAAGGTGTGTTCTGCCTTAAACAGCTCTGATAAAAGCAGAGAGGCTTAATGAAAAATAAAAACATAGGTCCCCTCTAAGGCCTGATGAGGTGCTTGCCTGTTCTGAAAATTGCTCCCCAGTGCTGGGTCATTGATTTTCTAGTAAAATGACATTTTTAGTGGTTGACTGAGTCTATTTAACCTAAATTCCAAAAATTAACCTGGTGATAAGGTAACAATAAAGTAATAGCTATTTTTGAAATGCATATCAAATTGCGCTTATTGCTAATTAGTAACAAAAAGTAGTTCTCAGCTTGAAAAAGGACCCTCAAACACATACTCAACAGAAAAAAAAAAAATGTTTTTTTTTTTTTTTTTAAGGACGCACATCATCTTGTTGTTTTTCATTTTTTTGTGGTCCTTGTTAGGGTCAAGTCCCTTTACAGTACAGTATTACTGAAAATCTCAAAAGTGCTGCATAGGCCTTCCAAAAGCATTTCAAGGGGCATCAGGTGCAACTTTATTATTCAAAGAACAATATTGATTTGAATACCAAACAAAAATACGTGAACTTTTATGTAAAAATGTTTTTTTTTAAATACTCGTAGGTCGAAAAATTTATTATTTAACATAACATGAGGCTCACCTAGAGAGAGCTGACATGCTTGTTGGCCATATTGCTGCTATGGGTACCCCCAAAACCAAAAAGATTGTAAAAGGCAAAAAATGAGTAGAAAAATGGTTTGGTCACTTTGTGTCTTCATAGTCGTTTTTCTTTGCGGTTTCTAACACTCGTTTTCGGTTTTACAAAAGAACACAGTGAAATCCAGTGCTTAAATATTAAACAATGTCCCTTTAAGATAAACACATTTATTTAATGTGGAAAATAAATGTTTTTTTGTGTGTGTTTGTCATTGATTCCAACTCCAAGCAAGCACAATTTTCCAAGAAAGGCAAAGTTACCTACGCTTCGTCTTTTCACATTGAGTGTGCCCGTGGGATTTTTCCCCATTTTTGGATCATCCGTGGGTGGAGCCATGCACAAAGTGGGCGGAGTCATCAGCAAATTGGACGGGATCACGGACAAAATCACTGACCAAGTGGGCGGAGTCACTGGCGCTGACCCCGCCTACAGCAGGCAGGTAAGACAGGTGGAGGATAGGCAACGTCAGCGATAGGCGGCGACGGACTCTATAAGGACGTAAAAACAAGCATTGTCAACAGGACTTTGCCATGGCAACCAACTGACACTGCCATTGGCTGCAATAAATGACTATTTAAACAGTTGAATTATCACCAACTATGAAAACGTTTGAAAATTATGGTTTTTTTTTCTGAAATTCAGCATGAAGTTGATGTAATGACAATAAACAAAAGAACAAAGGGTACACTGAAAAAATACATCTTTTAAATAAACATACAGCAGATTCGTATAATATTTGCAAAAATGTTATATGGTGCAGTGCTCGGCCAGTTGAGACATAAATGCATGAATATTCTAACACTATGAGGTGTTTAATTGCTGTTAAAAGTGTCAATAAAATTGTTCAAACCAAAAAAAACAAAAATAAATGCATGTGTAACAGAGTTGAAATTTGATTGTTTTGAATGTTTTTTTGAATTCTCACAAAATCTGTGTTTTTGTTGTATTACTGTTAATATTCCGGTACCTCATTCAGTTGTTAAGTCATGGGCGTCTGCGACTGTTTTTTTCGTTTGGCACTTTATGGGCTTCAGCGCTTGCTGTAGCTTAAGTGAATTTGTAAGCGCTGAAGGTAAGATGTGCCCAATATCAGTTGGATAAAAGAATGCATATTTTGCTAGACATATGAGCTGCTTTCGCAAATTATTTTTGTATATAAAGATATATAAGTTGTGCTAAATGATGTATATTAAAAAAGCACTAAATAAGAAGTAAAGCAATACAGCTTGAAATGAAGATGCAACGTGTTTTGATGCAAACACGCCACGAGGTGCGGCCTGTTGAGTGATGACCCGTTCTTTTGTATCTTTAATATTTTAGATAATTGCAGTCGTGAACAGAGGCCCCTGACTTTTGTATTGTTTTGTTTACTGAATGCAGGTACATGGGAAAGTTATGTTCATTGTTATTATCGAAGTTTCATTATTAATGTGCTCGCATGTTGTCTGCTTGCCGTAGCTGAAGTGAATTTGTAAGCGCTGAAGATAATTGCAGTCGTGAACAGAGGCCCCTGACTTTTGTATTGTTTTGTTTACTGAATGCAGGCAATAAACCCAGAGATTGTGAAACCTTGTGTCGTGCATGAAAGAGGGTCGCTACACATGAATAAACATCCGTCCATTTTTAGGGACATGCAAGTAAATTATAAATTAAAATCAACTAAATATTTTTAACCCTGTAAACAAAATACTTCCCAACCTTTTGACATTAAAAAGCGGTACATATCATTGCACACTGCAATGATAAACACATTAGGGTTAGTGTTAGGGTTTAGGTTTAGGGTTAGGGGTTTTGGGTTATGGGTTAGGGGTTGGGGTTAGGGTTTAGGGTTAGAGTTTAGGGTTAGAGAGTTAGGGTTAGAGGGTTAGGGTTAAGGGTTTAAGATTTTAGGGTTAGGGGTTAGGGTTTAGGGGTTAGGGCTAACGTTTAGGGTTAGGGGGTTAGAGGGTTAGGGTTAGGGGCTAGGGTTTAGGGGTTGGTGTTGGGGGTTATGGTCAGTGTTTGGTTAGGGGTTTGATCTTGTCTCGATAATTTCCATCTTGAACGGACACATCATCCAAAATCACGTGATGTAAACACCCCTGAGCAGAACTGAAAATGAAGCAGCTGAAAAGGGTGTGCAGGGCGCCATTAGCATTCTGCAGCCAAAGGCATTCACGCTAAACTCCCCATGCAGGTGGCACCAAGTGCATGCAAAATGGATGTGAATGAGTTTACTCTTATGGCTGTTTAAAACTGCGTCTTTAAAACAAATTGAAGTTTGTTCCTTGAAAATTGAAACGCAAAAACTATGCAAATAAATATGTTCATTTAAAAATAAAAACTTTAATCGAGAGTATAATATGCGGCTTATAATCAGCATGTAGGCCAGAACTCACTCAATTGTTGCAGCCCAACTTACAGCTCAGGTGAGTTGATGTCGCCGCTTTTCGTTCTCTGCAGGCCGACGTCCGCTTCAAATGTGGCGCCAACACGCGTGCCTGTTCTGCTGTCCTGAAACCACAACACGCATAAAAAGATTGTTATCCATGCCACTCATGTCCAACGGCGTCACATTACCTGTTCCAGTGGGAGGTGGCGCCCCGCGTCGAATTGTGCCAACCCTTCAACGGCGTCATCAACAGACGGTTCCTTAAAAGCGGTGCTGACCCGGTTCGGCCACGCCATCACCAGGACGATGATGTCACACGCCAGGAGACAAATATTCCATGCATGAAAGTCCAGCAAAGGATTGTAGGAAGCTGCCGTTGCCACCCATGTGCTTGCCCACCAGACGCACCCGACACATGTGCCCACCCACCATCGGAGGGTGCTGGTTGTGGCACCGAGAAGGCAGCTCAGCAAACAGCCGCACACCTGCAACATACAAAAATAAAAGTAGGCAGAATTTTTCAGTGTGCATCTGACGGGCGTGTGTGGCAGTGCCCACCACTAGGGGCGCTTTGTGAGCGTAGATGACGGCGGTCCAGGCATCGTCTGTATGGGGAGCAGCATTCTGAAAAGGAAGATGGCGCAGATCAGGTATCAGGTCCGCTAACAGATTTGATCAGGCCCATGAGACGATGCTGAGAGGAGCATAAGAAAAGAACAAGCCGCTTCTAGTCAAATAATGATCTGCAGTTTTAAATATGTCCACTGGATGTCGCCAAAGCCTTGCACCATTCAACTCATTTGTGCAAATGCCCAATCAGATGTTATTTGATTAGTTTGAGGCAACGTAATTGCACTCACCTGAATTTCTTAGCCTGTGTCCCTGTGCACCGCCATGAAAAATATACTTTTCGTTACGCTCACGACCAATCTTCAATTTTATTAGGATATTAAATATAAATGATATATAATAAAAGTAGTACTACTGCATTGAGTTTTTCAATGCAAATGATCAAATTTTGTGCTTAAATAGGGGGCATCTTACTTTTCTATTACTCTCAATTAAAGTTTTTATTTTTAAATGAACAGATGTATTAGTATATTTTATGCATTTCAAATTTCAAATAAATGAAATGGTCTGTTTATAAACAAAATAGAAAAGGGAACACAACTGCAGGGAAACGGAAACAAGGAAAAACGACTGGGTTAAATTATCTATTTTCCTTATGTATTGCCGAGGTATCAGATTTAAGACTCTACAGTGGAACCTCGGTTTTCGAACGCCTCTCAGTTCGGACAAATCAGTGTTCGACCACAGATTTCGAGAAGTTCTTGCTTCGCTGTTCGGTCAAAAAATCGGTAATGCGTGAGTGCGTACGCTAGGTGCGATGCTGAGCGGCGTACGGGTGTTTTAGTCCCTAATTATGCCTCCGAAGAAGGTCGTTGCAAGCAGCAACGTTGCTACAGGTGAAAAAAGGAAAAGTTGTTCGTCCAACTATTGCCTCTAAGAAAGACATAATGGCTGAATATGAAAGAGGTGTACGAGTTTCCGATCTTGGGAATACAACATGGCTAAATCTACTATCAGTACGATAGTAAAGAATAAGGAGGCTGTGAAATCGAGTGATGCTGTTAAGGAAGTTAGTGCTATAAGCAAGCAACTGCCGCAAGTTTTGGAAGAGGTTGAATAACTTTTGATGATTTTTCTCTCCCCACCGTCCACCACAAAGGAAAGAAATCCTATTCATAATCCTTTTTTTTTATTTTTACACGTTCATGTTAGCGTAATCTTTCGTACGGAAGATTACGCTAACCGAATGTACGATTAGCCTGGGTTTGCTTCATGTTTACGTTCATGGTAAAGATTCAGGGTGTTGGAACGGATTAAAACGATTTACATTACTTTTAATGGGAAAAACGATTTCAGTGATTGAACAAATCTGTTTTTGAACAGGGTTCGGGAACGGATTATGGTCGGGAACCGAGGTTCCACTGTATATCGGCACACACAAAAATACATGATCAATGGGCCATTTTTTTTACTCCCGCACCGGACCCTGTGCAAACCTTTTCAACTCAATGAGAAAGTTTGCCCACCCCTGCAGTAAATGGAGGGAAGTGAGAGGACAGCCAAGGGGGTAGGTTTGGTTTGGGCATTGGAGAGGACACTGGAAATTTTTTGAGTGATCACATGAAATTGGAGGTAGGGCTGCAACCATAGGTCAAGGTTTTCAACATATATCAAGAATTTTAAAAAAAGTTGTAATCAATTCTCGCCACACACATTTTTCCAACAGAGTGAGACATCTCTCCATGAATAAAATCTCTGCTAAGAGTTGCTCATGTGCAATAGCGTCTTGAGTCCCAAAAGAAGCAGAAATGGTGACGTCAATATCAAGAACCAAAACAACCAAAAGTATTGGAGCATTTCAGCTCGGATACATTCAATAAAAAGCTACATGCAAAGTTTGCAAAGCAGACTATGGGTACCATGGCAGTAATCCGGTGACGCATGAACATTAAAAAGCCCTTCGGACAGTTGAACGAAATAGAGTCTGACTCACCTCTGTAAGATTTAAGTGACATTAGAGCCATGCGGGGTTAATGACACGCAATGTACATTTTATACAGATATATTTAGCTATAAATTAGAGCTTGAGTGTTATGCCAGATTCTGCCGAACAAATGTATTAGAAATTTAATGCATGCAGTTCGAAGAACAAAGGTCAGTTAAAAGCATTTGATTTCAAATGTTGAAAATCATTAAGCTATTTTGTTGCAGACCTTGCAGTTGACCACTGAATGTAGTACGGATGCTAAAGAGCCTTTTCTGATTTACAAGGATAAAAATATGTAGACTTGATTTTAATTTATTATTTATCTGCCGGGTTTATCTATAGATTAATGTCCATACTGACCGAGAAGTGTGTCTAATTTCTTAAAGAAAAAACAAATCGGGATTCCGAATTTTAGGCAGAACAGCACTTTGAGTTTAGTTTTGAGAATGTTTTTGTCACATTGAAATATTTTTGACTGTTGCGCTAGTTGATTAAAATTGACAGCCACGGACACTGTCAGTACAGGAGTGTCTTAAATGTGTTACTTTTCTGTACTAGACATTTTCTTGCTGATTCTGGAAATATTGGCATCTTACTCCATATGAAGAGTGCAAATCTTGTTCATTTATTCATGCGCGTCACTAACTAGATGACAAGGCATTTTTCTATCGGAGGGAGGATTAGTTACTCCCTTCTCATTGAGGTTCTTCACTTTGACATTCAGAGCACTTGGCAGATATTCCTTGTTGGCACCAGTTTTAAGCCAACTTGCTGCAAAGGGCACCTAATTAAATGAACTTAATGCAAAATTTATGAGAAATAAATAATTATCAGATGATTTGACTAATTGTTTCAATAGTCGGTGACTAGTCGACTATTCAAACAGTCGTTAGTTGCAGCCATCCCTAATTGATGGGGACAAAACAATGATTGCTCGATATTGGGTACACGTCCCCAATGTCCATGTCAAAACTACGCCCTTGGCGACAGCGGTTGGCTCCACTTACTTGATGCCCGATTGGCGGTGTCAACATCTGCCAGGTGCCTACGAGAAGCGTGTCGGTCGAAGCTAGCAAAAAGGCCAAGCCGAACGGCGACGGCACCGTGGCACTACCGGACAATTGGCGCCATGTCTGTGCCAACAGCGCCGACGATGCCAGGCTGTGAGACACCAACAGAAGGTACGAGCGCAGTGGTGCGAGAAAATGTGACAAAGCCAAAACGCTGACAAAGCCAATGAGAAGCGCGACGGTAGAAAAGAAGATAGCGGCGAGTTTGAGGAGTGCCACCTGGTTGGCGACTCGCCGCTTTACTAACACAAAGCAGAGGGCGCAAAGTGAGGCAGAAGATGTGAACGCCGCCAACGTTGCCAGGGTGCCATTGAGCAAGACACTGAAATCGGGCGGACCTGCAACACAAATGCACACTGTTAAGATATGGAGGGATGATTCTACTATATGTTGGAGTAAATATATGAATAAATAAATCCCTACAAATATATGTCATAAAAAGTACATCTTTGTAATAATCGCCCCCCCCTTTTTGTTTTGATCTGTTTTTTGTCTGCATTTATTTTCATTATTGATATACTGGTCTTTTATTCTGTGTACAAAGTATTTAGGTGTCCTGCAAGGGGCTCCCATGTACATGTATTAATGTCATTTTGTTTTTATTCAGTCATGTCTTTTCTCGTGTATTTTCTCGTGTCTTTTGTTATCTATTTTGTGGTATATTTTTGGTGTATCTTGTCTTCTATTTTGTCATATCGTTTATTTTGTTGTTTATGTTGTCATTTATTTAGTTTTGTGTTTAGTTTTTTATTTTCTCATTAATTTTGTCATCAGTTTTATAGTTTATTTTGTTATTCATTTTGTTTCTTGTTATATGTTGATGTGTCCTTGGGCAAGATACTGAATCCCTAATGCCCCCAATAAGCAGGTAGGCGCCTTCCATGGCTGACTCCCTATTGGTGTGTGAGTGTGAGTGTGAATGGGTAAGTGTGAAGCACATTGTAAAGCGCTATGGGAGGTATTCATTGGGTTGAAAAGCGCTATAAAAATGCAGACTATTTATCTTGTTTTTTATTTTGATGGAATTTTTGGGTAATTTATCTTGGCAACAAAATAAATGACCCAAAAATTGACATGTATTTTGTGTTTTTTTTGTTTTGTCTTTTAGTCATTTATTAGTCATGTATTTTACCATATAATGTATAATATATTTTGTTGTGTCTTTTATTATCTTTTTAATCGTTTTTTTGTTGTATATATTATCAAGCATTTTGTCTGTCATTTATTGTGTTTTTGTCACGTATTATGTCATGTATTTTGTAGTGTATTTGCTCATCATGTATTTTGCTGAGTATTTTATTGTCTATCATGTTGTTTTTGTTGTATTTTGTAGTGTATTAAGTCATTTATTTTGTCATGTGTTTTTTGTGTATTTCGTCATCTATTTTGTCATGCATTTTGTTGTTTATTTTGACGTGTCAATTCGTGATTTTTTTCACGTAAATGGCGTGTATTTTGTGACAAATTTTTATTCAAACTGGCAGAGCTTTTTCACCTATTGGTTGATAGGTGTAATACCTGATTCATTCATCACTGATTAACACATAGGTGAGAAGCTCAGTCATTTACAGCCACCCCCTCATTTGAACAACATTTTGTTGTGACAGTACATATGAAAATAAACAAAAAAAATAAATGACATTATAAAAGATAAAATGCATAAATAAATAAAATATTGCATTGATGTCATGCATTTTGTATTATATGATTTATTTATGTGTTTTTTTATTTCTATGGTATAGATTTGTAGCCATTTATAAATACATTCCAGATGTGGCTGGATTGCTTCTCATTATCAAGCCTCTGCCTACTCGGCACGACCAATATCGACGCCCGTCACCTTTGAACTTCAGCAGATCCTCGGACAAGCGCAGTTCGTGGGTCAAAGGGTCAAACTCGCCCACTTGCACGTCAACGCCACCTGCTAGTGAGAATTCGTATTTGTCAACGATGGCGCCCCCTGTGGTGACACACAGCTCATGCACCTTGCGTCTGGATCAGAGATAGAAGTCGGGCCCAAAAAAATCTAGCCCGACCCTCAAGTATAAAAACCCAAACCAGCCCGAACACGACCAATTCACTTGATTTGAGGGACCGAGCCCGAAGGGAACCAAAAACTTCATATTATATTTGTGAGGACTCAGGACGAGGGAGTAAGCACAATTTTGTCGGACTCCGCCCTCCCACTGCGCGCCCGCCTCTTTGTGTTTGACAGTGCCGGTGAGCACGTGGCGAGAAGTGTGCATCCTGCACCGTGCAGATCCTCCACAAAGAAAAAAAAAACACATAACAAATAACAGGGGGATACTTTTAAAAAAAGAAAGTCAGCGAAACAGAAGCACGTCTTGGCCCGAACCCGAGCGTAATGCTTGACATTTTAGGACCGACTCAATTCCGGCCCGAGTTCGGGCCTAAGATCTTACTTCTACCTAAAAAATACAGCCCAACCGACGTAGAACTGCGGATTTTAAAGCCCAACCCAGCTTGAACTTGACCAATTCACAACAGTATTTGAAGCAGTCGAACAGTCAAATAAGAATGAATAAAAACGAAAATCCTAAGTATTCACCGCTTTCAAAGGCACAAATTACTTTCAGCATTTTGCACATGTGTCCTGGGCATTGGTAAGACGTCTTGATAGGGAAGAATAAATTCCAGAACACCGGCCCGACATGAATGTAATGAAATGAAATGATCTGCATTTATATAGCGCTTTTCAAGTCAATGACTTCCCAAAGTGCTTTACAATGTGCTCCACATTTTCCAATAGCGGCCTTGCAGCCATGTAAGGCGCGAACCTGCTTATTGGGGGTATTAGGGGTTCAGTGTCTTACCCAAGGACACTTCGACATGTAACACGGACGAGCCGGGATTCGAACTGGGATCCCTTGATCCCAAGACAAGCGCTCTACCTCGTGAGCTACTGCCGCCCGTAATGATTAACATTTTGGACCGGACCCGGACCGAAATTCGTATTGGGCTCGGAGTCAGGCTTGGGATCTTACCTCTGGTCTGGATAAGCCGGACAGCCTGAATTCGGCGGCCATGTCTGAAGGAAACAGTGCCCTGAGACAAAACAGTTTAAATAAACCTGGGCAGAGCAAAAGCATGTGGCCCCACCCCCAGGCTCCGCCCCCTCACCGTCACGCCTTCAAAGTGCGTCCGCGCTAAAATGTCCCTCAGGATTCGCGTCACATCCTCCTCAGTGATGTTGATGTTGTGTCGCCGCTGTAGCGCCGCCATCAGGCTGTTTAGCGCTTTGGCCGCCACCCACACTGCGTCGTAGGTGAAGGCGTGGCGGGGGCTGGGTCGGACCCCCGGTTGATGCCCTACCTCTTGCCGGTATGCACGCTCAAAGTCGGCGGGGCTCTGCAAAGATCCACATTTTAAACAGGGCCCATTTCAGAGAGCAGCCAGGCAAACTTTTTATCTCATTTTTGTTTTTGAGGATGGGACTTATCATATTGATCGACCTAAATTTGAACACAGACTTTTAGCTTAATCCCCTTTCTTTTCAAATGATGAAACAACCCAACAACACCAGATTAATTGGACATATATATATATATATATATATATATATATATATATATATATTAATGTAAATATAACATATATTATCTAAGTAGTTGGGGTGACACGGGTGGTTAGCACGCAGCCCCACGGTGCAGAGTTTGCATGTTCTTCCCGTGACTGCGTGGGTTTCCTCTTGGCACTCCGGTTTTCTCCCACATTCCAATATAATTGGCCGGTCCAAATTGTCGCTAGGTGTGAATGAGCGAGTGAGTTGTCTGTGTGCCCTGCGACTGGCTGGCAACCAGTTCAGGGTATCCCCTGCGCACTGCTCGAGGATAGCTGGCAAGGGGCTCAAGCACCCCTTTGACCCTAGTGAGGATAAGCGGTGAAGATAATGGATGGATGGATCCAAGGAGTTATGAACTTCACTTGTGCCCAACTGTTCCGAGGACTTTCCCCTCCCAATTTGGTAAAACAAATGAGCTTTTCTATAAAGAAGAACGACAGTGGTTAACTCATTTATTTTTCCTTTTCAAGCATGTTGCAACAAACATGACATCACAAAATGAACTGATTACCTGAATGGCAGTTTGAAGCCCAGGTTACAAGCGACCCATCCCCAATTTAACTTTGGATCGTTCTTCCTTCAATCATCTAATTAATGATCAATCATTATAACAATTATTTTTTGTCCATTAAGAATCACATTGTCTGAATCACAATTTACACATCGTATTTTTTGTTTTACCATTTTTCTCCCTACTCTCTAACAACAATATGATGACTAAAACCTGGGAGAAATAGGCATTTTCACATGAAAAATTTGAAATGGGATTGGATGTGAACCAAGAGCGAGTTACAAGGACCAGATGAGACCAGGTGAGAGCTTGTGCTTGAAAAACATGTTTGAAAAGGAAAGAATAAACAAACCAAAGCAAAAAAATCCATAATACTTACTCGCCCAAATTGTGTTTGCGAATCAGATCGTCCCAGGTGCATGCTGGGAAGCCAGATGGCGCTGTCAGCCGCCACCATTATTGCACTAGTGGCACAGTCAGAAGCACGCAACCTGGCTCTCCAATCGGGCTCCCCTCCTAACACCATCAATTGGTGGTGCACGCTGGACATCTGCGGCTGAAGGCGCCATGAACACATCAATTTCACTGAAGCCAAACCCACATCCTGCCTTCGTCAGGTGTGTTCGACTCACACAGCACAAAATAGAGGGCAGGAAATCCGAATCCTTCTGCGTAAGCACAATGACAATGACGTCTTGATCCTTCAACCGGGCCAGCCGGCTGCAGTCACCATCTAGAGACGTCATCACGGACATGGACCTGATGCCGGCCATCATCATACGACGCGTCAGGTCGGCTGCCATCTACATAAAAACATTTGTCGGTCGTCAAAAGTATAGGCCTCAGTTTCCATCTGGCACCTCTTATGAGGAGAAATTACATCTTCTTCTGCTGAGTCGACCAAGCCTTCTTATATCACCAACCAGGATGCCGGACTGACCAGCTACTTAGCCTATGTGACTAAAGAACACTAAGCAACACCACCAGAGGGCACATTGGACCCTACTGAGAATTGTTGTCAACAAAGAATGCAATAGTATAATAATAATAATAATAATAATTTCCTTGTATTGTCATTCTGTGTAACAATGTACACAGAACGAAATGTCGATTGCACCTGACCCGTTGTAGCGAGCCGATGCAGCCGCAGCCAACAGAGGGCGCCGCCGACCACTTTTTAAGTCTTAGGAATGACTCGGCCGGGGCGCGAACCACCGACCTCCCAGTCTCAAAGCGGGCGCCTTACCATCTAGGCTACTGAGCTGGGTCACGTTGCAAGATTAGCACTGGCCAAGATCATTCTCCAGGGCGAAGTCCAGGGGGTCAGAAAAATTCCAAGGTCCACAACATCAAGGAGTAGACTCTGTAGACTGAAACGCAGGCCAGGAACCGTCAGTAGTGGAGATAGCTGTCCAGAGTTGCGTCCTAAGTGGTGCGCAGGTGACCCAGGTGGTTTCAGTGTCCGTGAACCGTGAACCGATTTTGGATAAGTTTCAAGTGAGGCTATTAGTATCCCAACCGGCGCTGGGTGTTGATTGGTTGCTGTTCCGTACCTTAAGGCAATCTTGTTGCCAACTCCCCAGCACTAGACAAAACTTCCCTTTAAGTCCTCCATTTTGGGCTCACCTCTGAGGATGCGTCAGCCGAAAGCAGGCCCACGCGCTTCCACTCGAATCGCCGCAGAAACTCAATCGCCGCCCGGTTGACGTCTGTGCCCGAGAGTGCCGTGCTGAACACGTTTCCGTTCGGCATCCAGGTAGCAAACGCTTCGTCGCCGTAGGACACCTGCAGGACACGAAGGTATTACATTCTCATTCGAAACTAAGACGCCAATCAGACTCCAATTAGAAGAAGAGGAAAACTGAATATAAAAAAGTAAAGACCGAGCACAAAAAGTACACACTCAACTGGTCGATAATATGTTGAAAACGACTCAATTTGGACCCCATTGCATATTGCGTTTGACTAGGAAGCAAAGTAAGCATAGCATAATTAGCATGTTTAAAGTTAGCTTAGCCAAATCTGTCACATGTTGAAAATGGAAATAAGCTAAAACTATTGTTTTTGTTTGGTTTGCTTCACCAAACAGTGTTTTTTTTTTCAGACTAAGCAGCAAAGTTAAAATAGCATGGTTAGCATATTGAATGTTAGCTTAGCTCAATATGACTCAAACTGAAATTTATAAACAAAAAGGATTGTTCCTTTTTTTTTCCTCAAGTAGGAGTTATAACTTGACTAAGAAGCATAGTTAGCATAGCATAGTAAGCACTTTGAAATCACGCTTTGCTATATCTGCCACGAGCTGAAATTTAAAATAAACAGAATATTTGAGTTTAAATAGACCAGGTCACTGGACAAGATTTAGCCCAAATCCTAAGATTCCGGAATCAGCAAGACCTACCTGAATTATCTGGAAAGCCGACAGAGCGCTAGCTAGCTGCTCTGCTACCGCAGGACACGCCCCTCCGAGCAGAATTCTGTACTTTGGCCCCGCCCATACGGTGTCGAAGAGAGACTTGAGAGTCGACGACAAGTTGCACTGCAACAAAAGTTGAGCAACTCAAAGAAGATTGAAGGCGTGGCCCCCAAGACACACCCTTTTACTACCTTTGCGTGAATGACGTCCAATTGCAGGCGATATCCTCCCAGGAGGGGCGGGGCTTGTCGCTCCAAGTCTTCCAATGCCATGCTAACTGCTAGCATCAGGCCTTTGTCGGCCACGCCCCCTCCAGGTGGGCTCGGGAGCATCCACAAAACCGGAAGCGCGTGGCGACGGGACACCGCCGCCCCTGCAAAGCACAGGAAACCCAAGACGCCCAAGAACCGCCTGAAGAACCGCAGCATCCCGGACGAGTGCTAGTGCTACCTGGTGGCGGGCTACTTAAGAAGATCAAAGGATCAGCGCCGTCTCCAAGGCAACGTCTCACCAAACTACTTGGGGGGGGCATCCAGGTCGTCCTCACTCACCATCAAATGACACATGATGAAATGATACATATAATTCTATATTTTTTCTTTTTGACATGTATTTTATCATTTATAGGTCCATTATTTCGTTGTGTATTTTGACGTTTATTTCATCGTGTTTTGTCGTGTATTATGTCGTTTGTTTTTTGTGCTTTTGTCGTTAATTTTGTTGAGTATTTTGTTGTGTTTTCTATTGTGTCTTAGTGTGTGCTATGTCGTGTGTTTTGTTGTTTATTTTTGTGTATTCTTTTTCGTGAATTTTGTTGTGTATTTTGTCGAGAATTCATTGTGTATTTTGTCCTTTTTTCTGTATTCTGTCAGGTGTTTTGTCATTTATATCATTGTGTATTTTATAGATAGATAGATAGATAGATAGATACTTTATTCATCCCCGTAGGGAAATTCACACTTCCAGCAGTCTACCCTGTTATTAACAGATGAACATGATGCCCGAGGGGTGCTTGTAGCGAAGTGGATGACGTCACGCCAGTCCAAAAATTCGACATCCCTGCGGCAGATGGAAAACTTTTCTTTGCGAAAATCCAGGGATCCACCACCTCGTGTTAGCAAGTCCGCCTCCTCTCCGATTCCCCCCGGCTTTCGTGTCTCTGTTTAGCGGCGTTGAAGCCGGATTGCTCCGGGTAGCTCCGGGTGGCTACACGTTAGCGTCCGGAATGCTAAACGTGAGCCACGTTTCCGCAAAACACAGCAACTGCGCTCCCTGTGCGCTTCGATGTTTTCCAAAAGCACTCGATGGTCTTATTTGGTCGTGAGTTCGCATTTACCATGATTACGGATGGTACCGAAGACTTATAACGCCGCTTCGCTAGCTCCGGCTTTTCCTCCACGATAGGCCCCTTCATCACGCCGGCACGAGAATTCTTCAGGGCAAGGAGTTGAAATTCCTTGAATACACGCATTTCTTGTGCGTTAAAACCCATGTCCATAGGATAGAAGTAATCCATAGTGTAGTTGTCAAAACGGGAAGAAAAAACACCGAAGATAGGAGCAAACAATAAAACAATAGGGCAGCTACTGGAAAAGGCAGCCGCTCGTGGCAGCGCCGCTTTAATTGTGTATTTTGTCATTATTTTTTGCCAATTACTACCTTCTACTACCTTGCCAATTACTACCCTGTTGTAGTGTTTTGTCATGAATTGTGACTTTTATTTTGTTGTGTTTTATGTCTCTTAATTTTTCAGATATTTTATTGTGTATTTTTTCGTGTCATTGGGTCGTTCATTTCATCGCGTTGTCGTGTAATTATGTCGTTTCATTTTTGATTTTTTTGTCATTAATATTATTTTTAGTTTTATTTATTATTGTCTTTTCTTGTGTCTTATTCTGTGCTTTGTCATGTATATTGTCATTTATTTTTGTTTGCGTTTTCGTGAATTTTGTCATGTATTTGTCAGGTATTTTGTCATTTATGTCATTGTGTATTTTTTAATGTGTATTTTGTCATTTTTTGGGGTTATTTATTTCTTTGAGTATTTTGTAGTTTTTCGTCATGAATAATGACCCTGTTGTGTCTTATGTCACTTATTTTGTCATATATTTTATTGTATGCTTTGTGGTGTCATATATTTGGTCGTTTATTTCTTCTTGTTTTATGTCGCTCATTGTTTGGGTTATGTCATTTATTTTGCTGTAAGTTTTGTTGTGTTGTTTATCGTGTATTTTATGTAATTTATCGTCTTGTACTTTGTTGTTTATTTTTGTCACATTTTGTTGTTTATTTTGTTTTTTTGTCCTGTATTTTGTTTTCAATTTTGTTCCTTATTTTATTGTGTAATTTGTTGGGTAGTTTTTAGTTTATTTTGTTATGCATTTTTTTTTGTCATTTAGTTTATCTTATTGTTTAGTCATGTAGTTTCTCATTACCTTAGCTTAAGAATCCAGGTCGCCCCATTCCCTATCAAATGTCATACGATTAAAAAAAGGAAAAATACATTTGCGGCACAGTTCTAAGGTCTTGGGAACCTCCTGTGTGGGTTCAAATCCAGCTGCCGGACTTACTGTGCGGAGTTTGTATGTTCTCCCCGTGCTTGCGTGGGTTTCCTCCGGGCACTCCGGTTTCTTCCCACGTTCCAAAGACTTGCATTTCAGGTGAATTGGCCGGTCCAAATTGTCCCTAGGTGTGAATGAGCGAGCGAGTTGTCTGTCCCTGTGTGCCCTACGATTGGCTGGCAACTAGTTCAGGGTGTCCCCTGCCCGATGATTGCTGGGATGGGCTCCAGCACCTCCGCGACCCTACTGAGGATAAGCGGTGCAGCTAATGAGATGAGATGAGAAATTTAGTTTGTTTCCTCCACTATTAATTTTTTTTAGTATGGACTGAGCTGCGTAGGTAGCATGTTTAAAGTTTGCTTAGCTAAATCTTTCATCTTTCAAATTTTAATAAAATCAACTGGGCACCACGGTTAACATAGCATAGGTAGCACGCTTAGTTTATCGTAAGTCTGGGGTCTCAAATGCGGTGCCCCCTAAGGACAGCTGTTCTGAAAATAGCTCACCAGTGCTAGGTCATGGTGATTATCTAGTATAACATTGTTTTGTAGAGTGAGTCCATTTAAGCCCACTTCTAATAATTACAACCAGGTAAAAACATAGTGATAATATTTTCAAAATACATTTCCAACTGGGTGCCCTTTCAGCTTATTAGTAACAAAAAGTACCTCCCAGCTTGAATAAGATTAGACACACCTGTTTTAGGCTAGGGTCACACTGCAGAGCTTAATGCTCAAGTTTGTGGTGAAATCCGATGTTTTTGTGGGATGGTTCACATTTACAACCAAATGCGACTTGATCTTCCTGTGTGAAAGCCACAACTGTCAACAAGAATGCGCAGAAGAGGACACGTCACACGCGATGTACTCATGATTGCGGAACTACTCATGGATGTTCACAGTGGAACTTTGTACCCCCAAATATTAATCCAAAACCTCGCTTTTTCCCATTAAATGCTGTCTCTGTGGATAGATTTGATTGTAAATGTTGTTAAATACCGCTAGAGCGTACAAGCGCTTTAAGAATGAACTCGGGCAAAATGTTGTGAATCTGCAATGTGATCTTTGCTGTTCCATGAATTACAAAATAAACAAGTGTTTAATAACACTCCATGTTTTCATCCGCCGTGGTTGTTTATTTCCACGCCTGGTTGAAAGGAGAATAGTGACGTCTGCGGCCTGTCAATGATGTGCAACTTCTATGAATGCGCCCTGACCGTTCAGACAGAAGTCACATTCCAAAAGACAGGATATGTATTTGATTTAGGACCACATAGGCTAGGTTCACACTGCATAGCTTAGTGCTAAATTCTGATCTTTTCTTCTTTGTGAAATTTGATGTTATTGTGAGATCGTTCACATTACCAACTAAATGTTTCCTTATTTTCCTGTATGAACTGGTCTGTATGCGCAGATGAGGACCCGTGATGTCACACGCAATGCACTTATGTTTGCGGAACTACTCATGGCTGTTAACAGCGGAGCGTTGTCCACCCGAATATTAATTAATGCTGAATATTGTGCATTTGGTGGGAGTTGAATGTAAATATTGATAACTACTAGTAGAAGGTACTATCGCTTTAAGAAAGAACTCGAGCGACATCTAAGTCCGCAATGCTATGTTTTCTGTTCTGTGAATTACAAAATAAACAAGTGTTAGTTTCCATGAATTAATGATTTAATGACACTCCCATGTTTTGTCCAACATGGTTATTTTTCTGCTTCCTCCCACCTAGTTGAAGGCAGAATAGTGACGTTTGGCACCTGTCAACGATGTGAAGGCAGAGGTGGGTAGTAACAAAGTAAATTTACTCTATTACATTAAGTTGAGTATGTTTTGGGACATTTTGTACTTCTCGTATTAAATCCTTATACTTTTTACTCTTTTTGATTAGATTTGAGTGGAAGAAGCAGTACTTTTACTCTGCTGCATTAGGGAAATAAAATAAAAATAAAAAAACAATTCTTTTAAGTTTGTCACCCCAAAAAATATTTTAGACTAGTCAGCAAAATTAACATGGTATAATTTACACCTTTAAGTTAGCCTAGCCAAATGTTTCAAGAGGTAAAAAAATAAAATACAAAAACAAATTTTTATTTTTACGGATTGAGCAGCAAGGTTGACATTGTAACCTATTAAAAGTTAGCTTAGCTAACAATCTCACAAGTGGAAAAACAAAACAATAATTTGCGTGAGATTTTATGACTCAAGATTTCCCCCCTCAGTTTCTGCAGAGCCTCTGCTAAGAAAATGCTAGTCTACTTTTGACTTAAAGGGCCAAGACGAGATCCACAGGCTCGAGAGCGTTCGTCATCTAGGCCCGGTGCTGTGGAATGCTCTCCCTCAGGAGATAAGAGTCAAGAGGACCAGCGTTTGGACCTTAAGCGTGTCAACGTCTGAATCGACCAGCCTTGTCATCCTGGAAAGGAGATTACTACTTGTGTGTCCCCCTTATCAAGGTTTAATTTTCTCATGTTGAGGTTTTGAATTTTTCCTTGCCCACATGTGGATGTAAGATCAAGGCATGATGTAATTGTGGCCTGTGCAGTCCTTTAAAAACGTTTTGTAGTAAAAGGCATCAAAAATAAATGTGACTTTATTTCTTGTTGTTGATTTTTGATTGAGCAGCAATCGACTAAAAAGTATAGTTAGCATAGCATAGTGAGCGGTCGGCAGTGACTCCAAATTGGGGGGCGGAGCTTGTGAATACACACAGTCTTTATTGTAAAAGAGGTAGAGAGAATACACATGAAAAAAGACGACACCAGCCTGTTAAAAACAGCACAAACCGAGATAGAAAGTCTTTGGATTTTATCTATTGCGCCCCACGCGGGCGGAGCTTCTCGCCTGGCGTGGCAAAATGGCCGCCCCCTGATGCTAACATGAAGAATCCAGTCACACCCTGCATGCATGACACACCCACTTCCACGTTCACTCTCAAACCAACAGTAAGTCAAATAAAAGCACAAGATGAACACGAGGCGCTACCCGGTGGCCAGGAGGGGAGTATCATTCCTTCTGTCAATCATTTTTTTTTTGGCGGGGTCGGGCGGAGCTAGTTCAGTCCGAGTTGTCCGATTGGTCGCTGTGGGGAGGGGAGGCGCCCAGCGTGGGAGAGCTTCGAGTCTGCCAGCTTCCGTTGCCCTGATGCCAGCACACAAACATTCCAAAAGCTCAAGATAGCTTAAAATGGCTTTTTTTGATATAACATTTTTACCTGCACTCCCATTTGGTAAGCAGTCTCCCCGTTGACAGGCGGGACCCCCAAAAAAAGGTCAGCCGAGAACGAACCCGAACCTACAAAGCAAACAGAAAAAGTGATGTAACGGCAAGATGGCCGACTTTCTCGGATACGACAGGAAAATGGCCAACTTTCTTGGGAAGCTTTTGGCCATTTGACCTCAACACGCCCATGCTTTGGCACCGTAATAGGCACTTGTTAGATAGCTTGTTAGCTTTGTTATTACCTCACATTGGCTAGCTTCCAGGCTACATGAGCTACAGCCAACTACTGCCCCTTAATGGCCAGAGTGGGTACACCAATAGTAGAAGTGATTTTTTTTTCTCTCACTTGGATCACATACACAAAAATGTAATCAAATAGTTTTTGACACGTCTTTAACACAAAAATGAAAATTACACACTGATGAGCGTGACATTTCCTACAAAAGAAAAAAAATATTTTTTTAAACTTCATAAATAGGAAGAACCGTAAAATGAAGTTTTGTTTCCTTTAAAAACAAAAACAAATATTTCTCCACCCAAGTGACGAGTTGAGACATATTTATTTTTCCTCTGCTATTGAGCAATTATTTCTTTTGTGTTGAAGGCTTTTTTCTTTCTAAATTGATTCATAAACCATAAATACACACATATTAATATAAAATCAAAAACAACTAGAAACAAACACATATATATATATATATATATATATATATATAATCGATAGGAATAAGTGGAGAGGTGTTGTGAAAGGATAGTGGGATGATTGGACGCGTTCTAAGGGATGGGCAGGGCACCCGTATGATGCGGCAGGGGTAAACCAGTGAAAGCTGTCGGGCCCTGCTGTTGAACAGAAGAGTGTGTTGTGTCACCCTGACCAGAGTGACGTGGCCGCTTTCTTGTGTTCCGTTTTATCTGGAGGGACGAAAGCATGACCATCATGGGTGTTGAGGCGCCTAACTTGATTGGGTGTTTAGGTATTTGGGTTGGCCATGGTCAAATTTTTGGTGTTTTTTGCTACTTCTTTCCTTTTCTCTGTTTTTGTTGTATGTGTTTGTCTTGCTGTCGGTCATCCCTCTTGAGGGATATAACCAGGGTAGATATATATTAACGGTCGATATTATCGGGCAGGCGAATTGTCGTCGCCGAAGTTATCTTCTGTAAGAGAATTCAGAGTGCTAACAAAATTGTATTCAAATTTATAACAGATATTCTTTGTTTCCTTTTCATTATTAAAATATCGTACGCCAGTTTTTAGGTTTTACAGAAAACGAATATCGGCTCAAAATATCGGTTATCAGCCTATTCTTAATACAAATAAGGGGTGTCGGCCCTGAAAAACCCCTGTCAGTGATCCATTTATATGCATAAATAAATGAAAATAATAAACCCGAAGCAAATGTGGTAATGAACCCACCGGTGGAGTTAGGCGTGTGTGGCGAGTCGTCGCCCTGACGCGCCCCCAGAGCGTTTTTCATGGCGTACAGGTTGGCCTCCTCCTGGAACTTGCCGATGTTCTTCTTGTAGCGGATCCTCTTGTTGCCGAACCAGTTGGAGACCTGCCGATCAACGGGGTCACGTGAAGTCACAAAACGTCATGAAAAGTCAAGTCTCGAGCCGTTGAAGTCGCTTACCTGAGATACGGTGATGCCGCACTGCTTGGCCAGTTCTTCTTTGGCTTCTTCGCTGGGGTAAGGGTTAGACAAGTGCGAGTAGAAGTACTCGTTGAGCACTTCGGTGGCCTGCTTACTGAAGTTGCGTCTCTTGCGCCTGGCGGAGGGGCGGACACAAAGTGGCGGCAGGGTGAGCGGCTGGTGCACAGCGTCTAATCAATGTCGCTTAGTGACATGGGTCGAAATGCTTTTTTTGCCCCATAGATTTTGTTTTGTTGACTTTAAATTGAGTATTGAGGATTAATAGTTCCTATCACCTGATCTATATCCAGGCAACATTAGTACCAGCAGCCATCTTGGATGACTGCGTGTGTACATTTTTTCTTTTATTTTCTACTTCTTTTGTTTCTTTGTTCCTGGCTTTTTACTTCAATTTCTCCCTTCCTTTTTTAGTCTATTTGATTCATCTACTTTTAGCTTTTTTATCTTTCTATTTCTTTCTTATATTTTGTTCTTTTGTTCCTTTTCTTATTTTGTGATTTATTTTCAAATCAGCCTCACAGCATTTGGAACTTTGTTACTCTCTGTCCGCGTCTCCTGGCTTATAGTCCCAATTGCAGCCTTAGTCCAACCATTTGGGGAGTTGAAAGAGCCAGCTCTTTTTAGCAAACCAAAGAAGAAAAAGCAGCTTCTCGAAAAACAGATGGAATTCCCATGACAAATGGCGCTCACCTGGCGTCCAGGAAGCGCGATCTGAGGATCATGACGGCCTCGCAGGTGCTCTGCTTGAGTTGCGTCTGGATGGAGCTAAACTTGCGGTGGATGATGCCCACCATGCGCTCGATTTCCCGCGGCGTGACGGGCCTCGTCCGCGACTGCTCCCGCAGCAAGTTCATCACGTGCGTGGTGAACTCGGTGCACGCCTGTGTCAAATGCAAAACAGTCAAATTGCTAACCTCGGACGAAAATGACATTACTGACAATAGAGAGAATAATCAATTAAAACATTATCAGTGTGATAGACGCCTTGCAATTTGCAGTGTTTGTACACCTTTTTCATAGCCAAGTTCAAGCACTTTTTAAGGACTTTTAAAGCCAACTTTCCAATTTCTCCAGGACCCAAAAAAAAAAAAAAAAAAAGAAAAGGAATCCGGTGTGAAATATGTATTTTGCAGATCTGCAAATATATACGCGATTTACTTAACTGATTATCAATCGTGCGTGAGCATTTATCAACACATATGATTTTTAGATCCTGAGTAAATCGCAAGTATATTTATGTAAATACTTTAGAGACAAATCTGTATGTATAATCCCCCCAAAATGTTTAAAAAGTTCCATTGGTAACTATTGTCGCCCGACACATTTTTTCAACAGTGTGAGCCATCTTACATGAATAGAATCTTTGCTGAGTCATTCATGCCCAATAGCGTCTTTCTGGTTTCCTACAGCTTAAGGCAAGTTAAATTCAAGACTTTTAAAGCCTTTTTGAATCAAATGTAAGATTAAATCGACAAAAGAAAAACCCCACAATTCAAACAAACAAAACCCCACGTGAATTAGAGGCAATTTTAAACAAATGGTTTTTTTATTATTATTTTTTTAAGTTACGGTTTAGTCCAGTTGAAAACTTTCTAGACAGAGCACTCTCCTAAGTTTTAGACATGGAAAACAATAAATAAAAAGCATGGTTACAGTACATCATGGGTCCTCAGTCAAAACTAGCAGTTAACTACTAACTCAATTACATAAAGAATTTTTGTTATCATGTTGCATTAAAACATTACTTTTTTTAACTAAATCTTTTCAAATTAATTTTTTTTTGGAACCAATTAATGTGTTGACATTTTTCCATCCATTATCTGCACCGCTTATCCTCAGTAGGGTCGCAGGGGTTCTGGAGCCCATCCCAGCTATCTTCGGGCAGTGGGCAGGGGACACCCTGAACCGGTTGCCAGCCAGTCGCCGGGCACACAGGGACAGACACCCACTCGCTCATTCACACCTAGGGACAATTTGGACTAGCCAATTAACCTAAACATGCATGTTTTTGGAATGTGGGAGGAAACCGCGAAAGCACGGGGAGAACATGCAAACTCCACACAGGAGGTTCGATCTCATGACCTTAGAGCTGTTCCGCATACGCGCTAACCACTGCGCCGCTGTGCTGCCCTGTTCACATTTTTAAGACTTTGAAAAACTGGATTAAAGTATTAAAAAATTAATTGATTAAAAAATAAAAAGACCTTGCGTATCATGACAGTATACCGGTGATGCATTTAAAGAGAAATCACGTTGTAAAGTTGAACGAAATGGAGTGCGACCCGCCTTAATAAGACTTAAGTAACACTCAAGCAAATACAGTTTTGATGGCATGCATTGAACATGTTATATGCGTATTTATTGCTTTAGAAAACTTGTGTTATGCCACTGTGCCTGACAAACGTATTTGAAATCAAATGCACACAGTCTGTAGAACAAATGTCAGGAATTAAAATCGTTTGATTTCAAACTGTTGAGAATACAGAACTATTGTTACAGATTTTGCAGTTTAACACTGAATGTACTTCACAAAATGTGGACTACATTTGTATTAACTACTGTTCTACTGCTGCTAATGAGCTTGTTCCTGGTTTTTAGGGATAAAAATGTTAACTTGATTTTATTGTATTATTTATTTGTCTGTACCTAAAAAATGGACAGAGGTTTATCTATTTATGGCTCATCTCACTGAGCACTGCGCCTAATTGGTTTAAGATGTGCATTTTCATACCAATCTGGACTATGTACAATCAAAGATGTTTTTTTCATTGCACCCATTTTTCTTGTGTTCTTCTGTATCATTTGCCGCATCATGAAATAAACTTCGCACTAATATAAGAATGGATAATTATCTGATGATTCGACTACAGGCGCTGCCCCACTTACAAACGAGAGCGTTTGTAAGTTGAATTTGTTCGTTAGTTGCTTCAGTGCTACATTTTGTAAGCTTAAGGTTTATAAAAGTATGTTTAAAGCTTGTATAAATAACCTTTATTGTTTTGAAACGAAAAAAAAAAGTTTAATAAAATAATATGCTCTATAACGTTACAAAGCAGGCTGAATGATAAAGCATAGTACTGAAAAACTAAGCTATACATTAGGCGTTGACATTCTGTGGTCTGTGAAGCCCTTTGAGACTCCTAGTTTAACTAACTTTTGGAAGATTTAGGCGACTTCCTCCTCCGTGGTAAAAAGTGGACGAAAAAAAACGCGATCCAATCAATGTCTGGACTGCATCAAGCCTCCATATTCCACTTTCATTTCAAATGAAACAGCTCGCATCGTCTTTTAGCTTTACACCTTCCATATCGAATGGATGCACGAGTTATTAAACAATAAAACGAAGTTCTTAGAGATACAGTACAGTGTGTTTACATTACACAGGAAGTAGAAGCCCGATTTGTTCTTCAGGGTGGATGCTATATGACCTCTCACAGTGCCACACGGCGGATAAAAGCACTAAAGCACTGTCCTCTACTCGGAAAATGGTGCACACAATACAAAATCCAACTTACAGCAATGTCTGGATATATTTTGACATCCGGAAAAAAAGGTTCCTATGTAAAGTTGTTCGTAACTCGAAGTTTTGTAAGTAGGGGAGCGTCTGTAATTCGGTACAATAGTCAGTGACTATTTGACGAATAAAATATTTGTTAGTCGCAGCCCTTATGACTGCTCAGACGACAGCGCCACAGTACCTGCTCGTATTTCTCCAGCTCTGTGTGGTAGATTCCACGGATCTGACTCAGTTTGCTTTTGTAGTCCGAGTGCTCGAGCGAGCTGTCGGGCGACATGCCGCCGGAACTGGTGGCGGCTGAAACGGCTGCGGCGGCCCCTCCGCCTTTCTCTGGGCCTGCCACGCCCTCCGCCAGAAGCATGTTGTCCAGGCGCACAAGCTGGGGGTCCTGGGGATCCTCTTCCTGGCTGTTCCTCATGGACAGGCCTGCCCACAAAAAAACAGGAAAGCTCAGAAAGTTACACTAACTCAATGCTTCACAATTATTTCCGGTCATGCTCTCGTAGGAAGAAGGAAACTTCTCGCGCCCCCCAAGCCAACAGCACACCCGCAGCTAAAAATAGAATGATCATTAAAATTGTTTTACGTACCCCCCCGCAAAACGCCTTCATCACCGTAGAAGAGGACAAAATGAGAAATAAATATGTAACAACTTATCACAAAGAATAGCTTTATTAACAGTAACAGCAAGATTAGAAGTGCATCTGAAATTCAAAAATAAAACACAACATAACATTTTTTGACTGGCCCTGTCAAACCATTTGGTACTGAATAATAAATTTAGATAATAATCCAAACTGATCACCAGTATTAACTAAAAAACTAAATATAAAAATGATTTAACCAGCAAAACAAAAAATATGTAATCTAATCAGTGCAGGTTGTTTCAATTAAAAATTATGTCTGTATTAATGGCTGTCTTATGCACGTTTTGCAAAATGTACACAGCTTTTCGAAGGGAAATTTGAGGCAGGAGACAGCAACTTTCAGGTGATGACGAGGCACCATGGCTGGTGCCAAACCTGCGCATTTGTTTGGCACGTTAAAAAAAATATACAAAGAGAAAAAAACTAATGCGGCTTATCAGCTTGATTGGGGTGTAATCCATAAGTGATGGTTTAATATATTTGGCTCCATGCTCTCCGCTGCCAAAGCACACTGATCTTTCCCTTGCTTGTCGTCACGCTTTGTCAAATTTCCGCGTTTTGGATTTAAAAAGGGGCTTTGGCATAAAGCGTTTCTGTTTGCCTGTCTTATTTGTGTTCAATATTGTTTACATAGTGTAACTGAGAGTCTGCTACACTTTGTGTCAACACTTCCCACTTTGTGCAGAGTGCCAACTGTAAACAAGACTTCTTCACCATGAGCGCACACTCTGTCAATGAGAGCACTGCTGCACTTAACGTAGTGGGGCGCAATTGCGCATTATTCTTGGAGCCCCCCAAAAAATCCATGAGGTCACACACGCCCACCCCTGAGAAATTCCCACACCTCCTGGGAGGGACAGGCCTTGTGGGTGAAAGCCAAGGATTGAAAATATCGCGCTGCGTCATATCATTCTGGTCAGGCTGTATGAGTTCAGGACTCCAAAATTAGGGTACAGTTGAGCCCCAGGATACAGAGAAACCACTAGTGACATTTTCACTTTACAATGCGGGATAAGTTGCTTTTTTGACCCATCATTACGACATTTTAGAAACTATACCACATCAGCAAAAAATTGTGCGTGACCAAAAACCTTTAGTGCATATGATGAGTTATGTCTCCAAAACGCATGTCTGCTATTTGTCAACATCATATAAGATGTAGATCTGCTATTGGTTTCGCATCACCAAATCATGAGAATGCCGATATGCTATTGGTTGAACTACCTCCAACAACGTTTTTTTCTCTCCAAGGCCACAACAATGTCACTTTAGTAGAATACATGGCAACACCAAGCCCTGAAATTGTTAAAAGATACATAATAGTGTAAATATTATTTATGGACATTTCAAACAATGCCCCCCACACTTAATTGGTCATATACACATGTTACACGTAAGTAGTATTTGCTATATACTTTTTGTTATTTTTGTATGCGCACCAGGATTTGGAACCCATAGTTTTTCTATCCCCCCTCTATATGGCAATTCCCACATAAGCATGGATTAATGTTGTATCCCATGGATTTACTGTATAGGGAGCGGTTGTGATTGTCATTGTGGAATATTTCTCACGATACGTTTTGGGAGTTACATGACACAAGTGGGTGGAAGCAACCTGCTAACGCCGTCGACGCAAACAAGCGTCCATCGCTTACCCGTCTTTTCTTTAATCTCGCACAGCACACTGAACAAGGCCGGCTTCATTCTGTGACAGTTAAGCGCGTGTTTCCTGAAAAACAAAGACAATAAAATTGATGTTAAACGCTGCAAAATCATTACAAGGAAGCATATTTAACCAGTTTATCCATACATGATCACAGCTCGAGTGGTCACCAAATAAGAAATATCAGCTCAAATCTGCTCTGAGGATTTGTTGATTCTGCTAAAGGGTTATTAAGAAGAACAATGAAGGATTTTGGCTCGACACTTGCAGCAAATGTTAATTGAGATCGAGAACTCAGACTAAGGCCAATTTGTAGAATGGATAAAACCAACACGGTGAAGAAGCATTTAACAGGTATGCTAAACAAACAATAGCGAAGTCAGTTTCGGGGTAAGTCAAGTCATATTTATTTGTATAGCCCTTAATCGCAAGATGTCTAGAAGGACTGCAGATGATTAAATGGTAAATGGTTTACATATATTAAGTGCTTTTCAAGTCAATGAAGACCTCCCAAAGCGCTTTACAATGTACTTCACACTAATTAGACAATCGTTGGATCTTAAACTAAAGGCCTATGAATCTATAAATCCAGAATTAAAATGTAGTTTTCACCCACCCTAAACTATTACTAAAGTTTTGGGTTTGTTTTTGTTTATCTTTTCTCATTTCTCGTGTTTTGAAATGTAGTGGTTTGGTAGGCAGGCAACTGCAAGCCCGTATCGTCAAACTTAACAGCGACATAACGATAAATGAATGCTAAACGAACAGAATGTTTGATGTTTAGGTACTTTTAGTCAAAAGTGTCCAAATAACAAAATGAGAAAAACTACGGCGGGGGCACTGCCTACGTTAGCATTGTTAGCTTGCAGCTAGCGGTCGGCGACGGTCCGTGGCACCAGTGGTGAGGACTGAAAAAAGCTAAAAATATGACAGATATTTTCAAAAAAAAAATGTCCTTAGTCGTCGACAAAATAAATGAAAACTAAGATTTAATTGGGTTGAAAGCCGATTGACGGCCACCATCCGCTAGCTATTTAGTTAATATAGCATAGCTTCTATGCTACTACCCAGCTAGCAAAAAAACAAAATAAACAAAAACGAAGTCGAAATAGTCTTGAGTTAATCAGAGCGTGTTGACGTTTTGCAAAAGCAATTTGTGCTGGAATGAAAACAATTGCACGCAGATAAAAACAAGAAATTGATTTTAAAAACTTCTAATTTAAACTTTTTTCCATAACAGTTGGAATGGATCGCAGGGAAAGGCCGACTGACTTAGCCTGCGCCTCGTCCAGACTCTGGTCGGTGATGGTCATGATTTGCTGGAGGATGTCGCCAATGTCCCGCCGGCCGTTCTCGGCGCCGTTCTCCGGCGGCGGCATTCCGGGGTGGCCGCTGAGAGCCCCGTTGACCGTCGGGGCCTGCTGCTGCTGCTGCTGCAACATCTCGTCGAGCGGAGGCGACGACGGCGGCCTCGGCGGCGGCTGCAGCCCGACTGAGCCACCGCGTAAGGAGCGCACCAGTAGTGCCACCAGGCGCCCAGCAGGCGGCCGCCAGCTGGAAGGCGCCGCCATTTGAGCCTCCCCCCTGGCGGGGCATGGAATTGCAACACTCACTATCGTTCCCGAGGAATGTTTATTCCCCCCGCCCAACTGGGTATAAAAGTGCTCCCTCGCTATTACGCGGTTCACCGTGCAGCGAATACAGTAGTCTACACTGTCTCGCTACTTGACTGCATACCTGTCAACCTATACGTACCGGTACGTTTATTATGCATTTTAAGACGTGTACGACATACAAGAAAATCACTACGGCTAAACGCAAATTTGTCAATTATGGGTACCGTCAGGTATACACCGACTATGACGAAACGGCAAATCAATCAAGTCAAACGAGTTCGCCACGGTAGCCTCTATCTCTGTATCGTTTTTTTTTCGTTGCAAACGAAGCGAGAGGTTTGATGCTACTGTGCGCATGCATCTTCATCGGATTTCATGTGGTAGTTATGTAGTGAAAGGAAGTCCATCTCTTTTTAGAGAACCGGCTTTTTCGGCCAATTCATTAAAGAGAGCCGGCTCTCAAACGGCTCACTTGCTTTGATGGATTATATTACGAATCATTATTGTTGTATAAAGAAGTTAAGAAAAAAAGGAAGTATAAAAGGGAATATGAAAAAAGACTGGTTTGTGGTTATCCCTTTAATCAGTATATTACCAACAATAATTTAATGCAGAAAATGAATTAATAGTTTGAATATTATTCTACTTAATTATATTAGCAATGTATTTTTTCCTTCTATAGTGAACGTCAATGTCGTGATTACCTAACTGGAGCCACCTGAGGTAATCAGCTGGTGTGCTGGAACGCGATTTCCTGATTGGTGGAAGCTTTCTACATAAGCTGTCAGCGTCCAGAGATGGACGTTCGAGTGTACTCCTCGTTTCCCTGAGTGAGCCTCCAACATTCAAGGTACCACGATCCCTTTGTGTATTCCAAGTCTGATTCTCGTTGCCTGACCCTTGTCTGTTAAAAGTTTACGATCTACTCTTCCGTCCCGGCCACCGACTTACCTGCTACGTTACTCGTCACGCGTTTTCACCACGGAGTTGCCATATCGTCCAAAGAGGCTTTCGGCTACCAAGAGACGACGTCCCAAGCCTGCTCCACCGAACCTTGTCCAAATAAATCCTTTAACTGACGCTATTGGATCCGAGTGCTTGTTCTGGTCCATGACAGAACACTCGAACCAAAAAATGGATCCAGCGTCATTTTTTCCCACCTCCGAGAAATGCGGAAATGCCGAGCAGGAATCCGCGCTACAGCGCCTACTACATACCGAAGGCGCGGTACAACAGATCGCCCATGACGTATCCACACTGGTCCGGCAAGTACAACGTCACCAACAATTTTTTGAGCAACAGTGCGAAGCTTCCCCGGCAACACGACCACAAGATCCGGTTCCGCCTCTTTCTGATCAGGTCGGCAGTGTTGAACCACGAGTAGGTTCGCCAGAGAGATTCAGTGGAGAGCACGCCCAGATCCGCCCCTTTCTCATAAATTGCCGATTAATTTTTGATCTACAACCACGAGCCTTTGTGAACGAAATGACGAAGGTGGCCTATGTAATAAATCATTTGACTGGCAGAGCCCGCCTTTGGGGAACGGCAGAATACGAACGAGGGGCGACAGCATGCACCTCTTTTAGTTTGCTAAGCCAGGAAATGATTAAAGTATTTGATTCTGGTTCCTCATCAGTCGATGCTGCTCGTTCAATCTTGAACATCCGCCAGGGGAGACGCTCAATTGCCGACTATGCCATTGACTTCCGCACTCTAGCAGCCCAGAGTCACTGGAACGAAGAGGCGCTGGTCGACGCCTACCTCCATAGCTTGTCCGGTTATCTCAAAGACGAATTGGTATCCCACGCTCCTCCGGTAACTCTTGACAACGCTATCGAACTGACCGCCCGGATCGACCGTAGGGTCCAGGCAAGACGCCGAGAGAGAGAAGATCCCAGCCAATCCATCACCAGGCAAAGTCAAGACATGAGTAAGATACCGAACCCCCCAACCACTTCTACCGCACCTCATGAGATGATGGAGGTGGACCGCACCTTTCTCTCCGTCGAAGAGCGCCAGCGAAGGCGTTCCGAACGGCTATGTTTTTACTGCGGCGGCCAGGGACATAGGGTGGTCAATTGTCCGTTAAAAGCCAACGCTCGTCGGATATAGGGGACGTCCGATTGAGCTCGGCTTTAGTATCGTTCCCCAAAACTGATAGACCTGTTCTCCGGGCAAATCTCATTATTTCCGGTTCATCTCAGCCCTTCCATGCCCTGATCGATTCTGGCGCCGAAACAAATATCCTGGATTTGTCACTCGCACACAAGATGGGGATACCTGTTAAAACCCTTCCTAACCCGGTATCAGCTCGGGCTTTGGATGGTCACCTATTAGGCACCGTATCCCAAATAACTGAACCCATAGAACTACAGTTGTCTGGAAATCACAGAGAGAAGATCCGATTTCATTTACTTCACTCCCCCAACCAACCCCTTGTTCTGGGTCATCCTTGGTTGGTGCAACACAACCCCCATTTCGACTGGCGCACTGGGTCGATACTTGAATGGGGCATGGACTGTCATCAAACCTGTCTGCGAGCCGCTCCTTACCCAAATCATCCTGTTTCCACGAGGGCCCCACCCAATCTGTCCAAGGTCCCAGCCTGTTACCACCACCTACGGGAGGTCTTCAGTAAAGCTAAGGCCTCTTCCTTGCCCCCTCATAGACCTTATGACTGCGCGATTGATCTCCTGCCAGGGTCCGCTCCTCCTCGGGGCCGCCTCTACTCCCTGTCCATTCCCGAGAGGAAGGCCATGGAGGAGTACATTTCCGATGCCTTGGCGGCTGGTATCATTCGACCCTCCTCTTCTCCTGCGGGGGCGGGGTTCTTCTTTGTGGGAAAGAAGGACGGGTCACTCCGGCCCTGTATAGATTATCGGGGCCTTAATGAAATCACGGTTAAAAATCGCTATCCCTTGCCTCTGCTTGCCTCTGCATTTGAGCTTCTACAGGGGGCCACGATCTTCACCAAGCTTGATCTGCGCAACGCCTACCACTTAGTCCGTATCCGGGAGGGTGATGAGTGGAAGACAGCATTCAACACACCCACCGGTCACTACGAGTACCTGGTAATGCCGTTCGGATTAACCAATGCTCCAGCCGTTTTCCAATCCTTGATAAATGACATTTTACGAGATGTGCTTAATCGTTTTGTTTTTGTGTATCTGGACGATATCTTAATTTTCTCAAAGTCCCTCGATGAACACCGAAAACATGTCCAGCTGGTTCTCCGTCGTCTCCTAGAGAACTCTTTATTTGTTAAAGCAGAGAAGTGCGAGTTTCACGCCAAGACAGTTTCGTTCCTGGGCTACATCGTGGCGGAGGGGACCCTTCAGATGGATCCTGCCAAGGTATCAGCAGTCACCTCTTGGCCTGTCCCTGAGTCTCGGAAAAAACTCCAACAATTCCTTGGTTTTGCCAATTTCTACCGGAGGTTCATCAGGAACTACAGTTCGGTGGCAGCTCCCCTCACGCTTCTTACCAGCCCTAGAGAGCCATTTCGGTGGTCTTCCGAGGCTAATGCAGCTTTCAACCGTTTAAAAACTCATTTCTCTACAGCCCCCATACTCCAGGTACCTGACCCTGCACGCCAACTGGTAGTGGAGGTGGACGCCTCAGATGTGGGAGTGGGTGCTGTCCTGTCCCAGCGGTCTGACAAGGACCAGAAGATGCACCCGTGCGCCTTCTTTTCCCGGCGGTTGTCCCCGGCCGAACGCAACTACGACGTGGGGGATCGTGAGTTGTTGGCCGTCAAGCTAGCCCTGGAGGAATGGCGGCATTGGTTGGAGGGGGTAACGGTGCCGTTCATAGTTTGGACTGACCACAAGAACTTAGAATATATTAGATCGGCCAAGCGGCTCAACCCTCGCCAGTCACGTTGGGCTCTGTTTTTCACCCGCTTTAACTTTACTCTGTCCTACAGACCCGGATCTCGTAATGTGAAGCCCGACGCGCTCTCCCGGCAATTCCAGAATTCCAATGAAACACCTCAGGGTCCCGCAACGGTCCTTCCAGCTTCCCGTATGGTGGCAGCAGTTTCCTGGGATATCGAGTCCCGAGTCAGAGAGGCGTTACCCGATCAGGCGGGTCCCAGCTCCTGTCCCGAGGGTCGACTATTCGTCTCCGAACCCTTACGGTCCGAGGTCCTCCAATGGGGGCACAATTCTCACTTTTCTTGCCATCCGGGGTCGGCTCGGACTCACAGTTTCTTGTCCCGACGCTTCTGGTGGCCTACCATGGCCAAGGACGTTAGGGAATATGTCTCCGCCTGTCAAGTGTGCGCCCAGAACAAAGCATCCCACCAACGTCCGGCCGGTCTGTTACATCCACTTCCGGTTCCCCGCCGCCCATGGTCCCACATCTCCTTGGACTTTGTGACGGGGTTGCCAGTATCCGAGGGGATGACGACTGTACTAACTATCGTGGACCGGTTCAGTAAGATGGTCCATTTTGTGGCACTACCGAAGCTCCCCTCCGCCAAGGAAACTGCATTGATAGTCCAGCAACATGTGTTCCGCCTCCATGGCATCCCTCTGGACATTGTTTCTGACCGGGGTCCCCAATTCTCATCCGCGTTTTGGAAGGAGTTCTGTCGTCTGTTGGGTGCCTCAGTCAGCCTCTCATCGGGGTTCCACCCTCAATCCAATGGTCAGTCTGAGCGAGTGAACCAAGATTTGGAAACGGCACTTCGCTGTATGGTCTCTAGTGAACCGTTGTCTTGGGCTCGGCAATTGGCATGGGTGGAGTATGCTCACAATTCCTTGGTTAGCTCCTCCACGGGAATGTCCCCCTTCCAGTGCGTATATGGCTGTCGGCGAACTTGGGCTCGTGCTCGGGCCAAACTCCTTCGGGCAGGCAAGGCTCATTCAGTCGGGGCTAATCGACGGAGGAGTCCTGCTCCGAATTACCAGGTGGGCCAGAAGGTGTGGCTTGCATCGGCTGATCTACCACTGAAGGTTGAGTCGAGGAAACTGGCTCCTCGGTATCTTGGCCCGTTTCCTATAGTAAGAATTATCAACTCCTCAGCAGTCCGTCTCCGTCTACCAAGATCTATGAGAGTGCACCCCACGTTTCATGTCTCCCGAATCAAGCCCGTCAGCCAGAGCCCGTTGGCACCCATTCCACCTCCTCCCCCGGCTCCACGCTCCTTGGACGGGGAGCCTATCTATACAGTGCGCCGCCTGCTCCGCTCCCGACGCAGGGGTCGGGGCTTCCAGTACTTGGTCGATTGGGAGGGATATGGTCCGGAGGAGAGATCATGGATTCCCAGCAGGCAGATCCTGGACCGATCTCTTGTGGCAGAATTCCATCGACTGCATCCTGACCAACCAGCGCCACGCCGTGGTCGTCGTCGTAGGTCCGGCGCTGCTACCCTTCCACCGGCGGACCCACCCGCTACCGCCCCTTCAGATGCGGACGAAGGGGTGTCTATTCACTCGGAAGAATTCTGAGGTGTGATGGTGACCTTCTGGGGTTCATCGGACGACCTCTGGGCCCTCCATTTTGGATTATTGGTGATGTATTTTGGGTTTTGGGGGATTATTTGTAACTGGCCTGTGACTTTTGTTCCTCGGATTACCGGTGTTTCCATGTGACGTGTTTGGATTATTTTTTTTTCCCTGGGGGACTTCTGGAGCCGTCCCTTGAGGGGGGGGTTCTGTCGTGATTACCTAACTGGAGCCACCTGAGGTAATCAGCTGGTGTGCTGGAACGCGATTTCCTGATTGGTGGAAGCTTTCTACATAAGCTGTCAGCGTCCAGAGATGGACGTTCGAGTGTACTCCTCGTTTCCCTGAGTGAGCCTCCAACATTCAAGGTACCACGATCCCTTTGTGTATTCCAAGTCTGATTCTCGTTGCCTGACCCTTGTCTGTTAAAAGTTTACGATCTACTCTTCCGTCCCGGCCACCGACTTACCTGCTACGTTACTCGTCACGCGTTTTCACCACGGAGTTGCCATATCGTCCAAAGAGGCTTTCGGCTACCAAGAGACGACGTCCTAAGCCTGCTCCACCGAACCTTGTCCAAATAAATCCTTTAACTGACGCTATTGGATCCGAGTGCTTGTTCTGGTCCATGACAGTCAAAGCTACTTAATTTTGTAACTTTTTTTATAATAAACCTCATTCATGTCGAGAAATTCAGTATCTCACAACAAAATGTTAACAATATATATGATATAAAGAAACACATGTACAATATAACATGTTAAACTACATAAATAAACAAGTTTGAAAAAAATATGGTGTAAGATTATTTTTAACTTTGTAAGGGAAAATACAACATTTTGTAAGGGCATGGAGTCCTGGAGGTTGACAGGTATGTGACTGATTTGCATGGTGCATCGTGTTCTGCATTCTGCATTGGCTATTCTAAACTATTATTTTATAAGAGGTCGCTTTCCAAAAACCTCCTGTGATAGTCAACACGTGAAAAGTAGAAACATTATTTTTCTTCTAAAGTACTTGTATAAGTTGTGGCACAGCAGCTGAACGATTTTTATGTCTAATAATAATCTTTTTGAATATATGCAGTCAGGATTCAGGGCTAATCACTCTGCTGAGAGAGCCCTGGTTAAGCCATCGATATTCTCCTGCCAATGGAATCTGGCGCTTCATTACTGTTGCTGCTGCTGGATCTCAGGGCTGCCTTTGACACAGTGGACCATAATGTCTTCCTAGATCGGCTGGAAAAATGGATTGGTCTCTCAGGAACTGTCCTCTTACGGTTCGTAGCCTACCTCTCAGATGGGACACATTGTGTCAGACACGGTGATATGATCCGGACGGTTCACGATGTCCAAGAAGGAACCATGATATTCAGAACATAATGATTTTTAATCTTTGTTGGTAAGTTGATCCTCTTGGTGCTTAGTGCTTCTTTTCGTTACTGTGTTGTGTCATCTATGTGATTTTCAGGTAAGTCTCTGAGCAATATGTGATCTTTTGAGCTTTTCCTTACTTTCATGTATGTTTTGTATCAGGGGATTGTTTAATAATAGTCTGTAGTCTGCAACAGTCTGTGGACTATGCAGCCCTTTACGACTTCCTGTGATTAAGGGCTATAAACATGACTTGACTTGACTCACTTGACTTGAGATCACTTTCTGTTCAGCTTTCATATGCTCCCGTTAGGTGACATTATTCACAAGTATAATTTCAATTTCCATTACTATGTATAAGACACTCAACTGCATCTTCCTTTGAAGGAATCTGCCCCACTAAATCGTGGAAATTTCAAGGCCTGCATCACTAAGATAAAGAGATGGATGCCACTTTACTCCTTGCGCCTCAATCCTGAAAAAACTAAAATGTTAATTATTGATCCATCTAAATGTCAAGACTTGATCTCAAACACTGCTCCAAACATTTAAAAATGTAATATCACCCAATATGAGTCGGTCAAAAATGTGGGTGTCACATTTGACTCTTATCTGTCGTTCCAGTTACATGCTAACAGTATTTCTGGAACAGGTTTTTTTTTCCATCTTTGTGATATTGCAAAAATCCAACCCATTCTGTCCCAGTCTGATGCTGAGATTGTGCATTTGTTCCCTCTTGTCTCGATGACTGTAATGTACTATTCTCCGGTTTCTAGCCTCAAAGTGTGCAGCTGGTACAAAATGCTGCAACCAGGCTTTTAACTAACACAAAAAAAATTGATCACATTATCTCGATTTTGGCTGACCTGCACTGGCTCCCTGTCAGTTTACGATGTGATTTTAAGGTTCTGTTGGTATTATACAAAATCGCGTATGGAATTGCCCCCTTATATCTTTCAGATTTAATTTCCCCCCATGTTCCTGCTTGGAGCCTTTGATCGGAAAATGCTTGTCTACCAGTGATCCCAAGAACCAAGAAGAAATCAGCAGGTTCAAGAGTGTCTTACATTTTTACTCCGGTGCCTTGGAATGCTTTGCCCCCTGAGATTTCATCATCTGAAACCTCAGTGGAACTGTCTCAATATGGGCCTACGGCACACTTATATTCTATATCTTATGAATGACCTATATTTCATATCGATGATGTCTGTGTATTGTTTGTTTGTGCCCTTGCAACATCCATTGTGGCCTGGTCATCCTGGAGAGGGGATTACCTCATGTGAGGTTGGTGTAATAATAGTCTGTAGTCCGTACTTCCCTTTGAGCCTTGTGATTAAGGGCTGTACAAATAAACACGAATTGACTCGTATTAAAAATAGATGAAATAAAATAACTTTCGTACTGTCAAAAAAACTGTCAAAAACTGTCAAGGCGCCAATGCGGGTCAGCGAAAATCGGGGTAATCTGATCAATTATTTTTGTCCTAGTTAAAAGCCTCGCTGCAGTATTTTGTACCAGCTGCAGACTTTTGATGCTAGATTTCGGGAACCCTGAGAGTAGTATATATCAGTAATCAATGATGGCATGGGGTGGATTTTTGCAATGTCACGAAGATGGAAAAACGCTGTTCTTGTAATATTCTTAACATGTAACTGGAAGGACAGATTAGAGTCAAATGTGACGCTTAAACCTTTGACCAACTCACATTGGGTGATAATACATTTGTAAATGTTTAAAGCTGTGTTTGAGAACAAGTCACACCATTGAGAGGGATCAATAATTAACATTTCAGTCTTTTCAGGGTTGAGGCGCAAGAACTCAAGTGACATCCATCTTTTTATCTCAGTGAGGCAGGTCTCGAAATTTCCACAACTTAGTGGAGCCGATTCCTCCATTGGTAGATACAGTTGGGTGTCATCTGCATAGTAATGGAAACTCATATTATACTTGTGAATAATGTCACCTGACAGGAGCATATAAATGCTGAAAAGAAAGGGACCAAGAACTGAGCCCTGCAAAACACCACAGGAAACTCTCAGAGGTCATATCACCGTGTCTAACACAATGCGTTGCATCTGAGAGGTAGGATCTGAACCATAAGAGGACAGTTCCTGAAAGATCAATCCATTTTTCCAACAGATGTAGTAAGGTATTATGGTCCACAGTGTCAAAGGCAGCCCTGAGATCCAGCAGCAGCAAAAGTGATGAAGCTCCAGAGTCCATTGCCAGGAGATGATGGTTGGTTAACTTAACCAGGGCTGTCTCAGCAGAGTGATTAGCCCTGAATCCTGACTGCACACATTAAAAATCATTTTTCTCAGACACAAAAATCATTCAGCTGCTGTGTGACAACTTTTCAAATATTTTAGAAAAAAATGGTAGGTTTAACATAGGGTCTAATTACGTAAAGGTAAAGGTTGGGTCGTTTAAGAGTAGGTTTTATCACAGCATACTTAAAAGCTGCTGGAACAACACCTGGAGAGAGCGATATGTTGATAATATTTAAAACTGAAGGTTCAAGAATGGGGCAGCACGGCGGCGCAGTGGTTAGCGCATGTGCGGCACAATTCTGAGGTCATGAGATCGAACCTCCTGTGTGGAGTTTGCATGTTCTCCCTGTGCTTGCGTGGGTTTCCTCCGAGGACTCCGGTTTCCTCCCACATTCCAAAAACATGCATGTCAGGTTAATTGGCTGGTCCAAATTGTCTCTAGGTGTCTGTTCCTGTGTGCCCTGCGACTGGCTGGATACCAGTTCAGGGTCTCCCCTGCCCACTGCCCAAAGATAGCTGGGATGGGCTCCAGCACCCCCGCGACCCTACTGAGGATAAGCGGTGCAGATAATGGATGGATGGAAGGGTTCAAGAATGCTGAAAAGATATTTAACCAGCGAGCCCAAAAGTGGATCAAACAGGCTAGTAGTCGGTTTGGCCAAATTCAGAAGCCGTGTAAGATTATCAAGTGACAAAATCACCGGACAGCCACCATCCCGCGCAGCTATAATTTCCAGCTCTTTGACATGTGACATATTTACATGGTCATTACAAATATCTTCCTGATTGCGTTGAATCTGGACATTATTATTAGTAGTAGACAGATTGTAATGTAAGTATGTGCTTCTCTCATCAATGAGAGAAAGAAGCTCCACATAGTTTCCTTTGTTTTTGGATGCAGCGCTTTTATCCTATTTCCGAAATGAAAGGTCCTGCTTGTCTTGGAAAGGTTTGCTAGTTTCGGAGTTGTCCGACCTTCCTTAATGATGACTAGCTTTTAACAAAAGTCTGTCTTGAAAATTGTTTTGACAGTCATTTTGCAAACAAATCCATTTCTTTTCCTCCTTTAGCCACGGTAAGTTGAAAAAAGCGCAATTAATTCTACAAAATGATACATTTTCTTGCGCAGCTCGCTACAAGTGCTAGCTCTGATAGCGCAATCCATCACTAGCCATTCATTCTTCTTTGTCCTCCTCAAGGTAAATGTCGGTTGGTACCATCACTTTGGTGCATTACCTCCCCCTATCCAATCATAATTTGTGAAAACGCTGACGTTTACCTAAGCCAGTTAGAAGGCCGTGGCTTCGCCAACTCAAAATCTGATTGGTTAAAGTAACTGCTTCATAGACTGTTTTTAAATGCTACAATAATAATTTAAAATTATTCAATATGTATCCATGGACAAAATACAATTAAACTCACATGATTCAGATATTCTTAGGCCAGCAGAGGAAGGCCTTGCACACCCTGACGTCCACTACTAAAAAAAATTCATGACTTAGATATCATAAGAAAACACATCATGTCAAAGGGAAGTAGTACGGGCCATAAAGTATAGAAAGACTCTAACATGTATTTTATGGTAGGAATAGCTAAACTAGTCAAAGGATTATTTTAATTTTATGATTGTATTTTATTTTTGTCTGAGAAGACTTAAAGAAGTCACGAATTTATATACAGACTTACTATTTTAATTTCAATTGTATATACAGTAATGAGTGTATACTTGAGAAAGCTATTATGCAAAATATATGACAACCCGAAAAACTAAGATGCTCCAATTTTTCAAAAGACGGTTGAGAATGCATTTTGCCCACTCTTCTTCTTGCCACTAGAGGACAGCCTTGTAACTTGGTAAAATTGTTAAGACTGGGAAAACAGATAAAAACTGTTTTCATAATTCCCTTACCTTAAAAAATGTTGCTTACGGCAGTATGTTCCTTCTTGTTGTTATTAATTTTGAGAAAAAAAACATTTGAATAAATTCTCTAGAGAGAAATAATTAGTACTTGAAATTAAATATGAAATGCTGCACTAGGACGCCCATCAAAATAATAGTAAGTCATCTTTTTTGACAAATTATAGCATTTAAAATAATTGGTGACCTGTGGGGGTGTTAGTAAGTCCGCAAATGAATGAAATGAATTGAAAACATCTGTTGCGCCTTCGTAAAACAGCACTAATATCAACATACCGGATTTTCATCTGTTCTTTGGATCACCCTACCTTACTCCTCGGATGTATATTTTTCTTCTAATTCATTATTGACACAGTACATTACATTTCTACAAGGAAAACAGCTTAATGTTGAGTATGTTTGTAGAAGATGCCTGCAAAATATTCTTAGTGAGTGTACTTTGGTTTGTGCGGTCTTACAATATGTATCTACACATTGTCATCTAATTACAGCCATTAAATATAATGTTTATTACATAAACTGGTTGTTGGAAAATTTCCAGTAGCCCACTTCAACCCGCCACCCTCTCTAAGTGCCAAAGTGCTGTCATTTTGAGGATCTTAAAACTGCGCTTCCTCAAGATTAGGATCCCTGTAATTTAAGACTTGGGATGGGCCGTTAATGTATCCCCATTGAATGTTATTAGTTTACAATATTGCACACAGAGACAGTCCTGACTCTAATAGCAAGATAGTGATAATTGATTGCCCTACAGCCTGTTTCTTGTCCTCTCTCAATTGCTTCCCATCAGACTGCATCCATTTTCCTACGTCTGTTGGCGCTGTAGCTTCCCTTTCACCAAATGTTGACTACTTTCGCTTTCCTGGGAGCAGAGCTCTTGCTTTTATGTTTTCTGCTATTTGGTTACATATCAAAAGGCCATCTTAAGGTTGTTTAAATATAGGTTGGTTTGCACCCCCATAGGCAGCACGGCGGCTGAGTGGTTAGCGCATCAACGGCACAGTTCTGAGGTCATGGGATCGAATCGTCCTGTGCAGAGATTCCATGTTCTCCCTGTGCTTGCATGGTTTTCCTCCGTGGACTCTGGTTTCCTTCCACATTCCAAAAACATGCATGTCAGGTTAATTGGCCGGTCCAAATTGTCCCCAGGTGTGAATGAGTGAGAGGTTTGTCTGTCCTTCCTGTGTGCCCTGCGAATGGCTGGCAACTAGTTCAGGGTGTCCCCTGCCCACTGCCTGAAGATACAGTGAAGAAAACAAGTATTTGAACACCCAGGTATTTTGCTATTGCTCCCACTTAGAAATCATGGAAGGGTCTGAAATTTTCATCGTAGGTGCATGTCCACTGTGAGAGAGATAAACTAAAAATAAAAATCCAGAAATCACAACACATGATTTTTTAATGATTTCTTTGTGTTATAGCTGCAAATAAGTATTTGAACACCTGAGAAAATTAATGTTACTATTTGGTACAGTAGCCGTTGTTTGCTATTACAGAGGTCAAGCGTTTCCTGTAGTCGTTCACCAGGTTTGCACACACTGCAGGGATCCTGGCCCATTCCTCCACACAGATCTTCTCTAGATCAGTCAGGTTTCTGGGCTGTGGCTGAGAAACACAGAGTTTGACTTCCCTCCAAAGATTTTCGATTGGGTTCAGGTCTAGAGCTTGGCTGGACCATGCTAGAACATTGATATGCTTCTTACAGAGCCACTCCTTGGTTTTCCTGTTTGTGTGCTTCGGGTCGTTGTCATGTTGGAAGACCCAGCCACGACCAATCTTCAATGCTCTGACTGAGGGAAGGAGGTTGTTCCCCAAAATCTCACAATACACAGCCCCAGTCATCCTCTCTTTATTGTAGTGCACAAGTCCTGTCCCATGTTCAGAAAAACACCCCCAAAGCATGATGCTACCACCCCCATGCTTCACAATAGGGATTGTACTCTTCCTCCAAACCCGCTTAGTGGAACTATGAACAAAAAGTTCAATTTTGGTCTCATCTGACCACAAAACTTTCTCCCATGACTCCTCTGTATAATCCAAATGGTCATATGCAAATTTATGACAGGTCTTGACATGTGCTAGTTTAAGCAGGGAAACCTTTTGTGCCATGCATGATTTCAAACCATGACGTCTTAGTGTATTACCTACAGCACCCTTGAAAACGGTGTTCCCAGCTTTTCAGGTCATTGACCAACTCCTGTCGTGTAGTTCCGGGCTGATTCTTCACCTTTCTTCGAATCATTGAGACCCCGCGAGGTGATATCTCGCATGGGGTTCCATTTCAATTGAGAGAGACCGTCATCTTTAGCTTCTTCCATTTTCTAATGATTGCTCCAACAGTGGACCTTTTTCACCAATCTGCTTCTCAATTGCTCTGTAGCCCTTTTCAGCCTTGTGGAGGTGTACAATTTTGTCTCTGGTGTCTCTGGACAGCTCTTTGGTCTTTGCCATGTTACAAGGTAAAGTATTACTCATTGTGTAGGGTAGATAGGTGTCTTTATGCAGCTAACAACCTCAAACAGGTGCATCTGGTTCAGGATGGTACATGGGGTAAAAACTCCAGTGAGCTTAGTTGTTTAAAAAGTGCTGATTCAATTTACTTCATTTATGAGCTAAACATATGGAATTATTGAATGCCGTAAAGCCTGTTTCTTGTCTTCAAAAACTTTCAACAGGACCAAACATTAATTTAACAAATGAAAGTACTATAAAGTGTACCCGTAGACATGTATTTATTTATTAATTTATTCTTATGGGCAGTTTAGCCAATCAAAACGCAGAACACAATGCATTATGAAATCAATGAAGCATTGGGACAGACCATTAAAGGTGAACTGCTTAATTAGTCAGGATTAGTGTACACCGGGGTCAGGAACAAGCGGTTTTGGAGCCACATGCGGATCTTTGGTGCCTCTAGTGTCTCCCTGGCACTTTTTCAAAAATATTTGATAATGGAAAATGTTATGATTTCTGTAAGGGGACAAACGTGACTCAAACATTCTCAATGTTTTGTAATGAATATAGATGTATACAGTATTTATATACAGTACGGGTTGCCTTCCCTATAAGGCATATAAAAAACCTTTAATTGTTTGCGGCTCCCTGCTGTACACAAACATAAATTCTACAAGTTTGTTTGGTACTCAGTATTATCTCTCCAATGTATTTCATGTACGGGAGCCTCTTTATGTCAAAGATCTAGGGTCGTATCTTTGTTTACAGGCTTAGGATGATTGTGGTGTGCTTTTGTGGCTTTTGAATTATTGTAAAGATTGTGTGTTTATCTATGTAGCCTTTCCAACAAAAACCCTTCTTCTATTGCACTCCAGCATATTTCTGTACGGTCTGTATTTACCAAAAGATAACCTCTTATTTTCATCTTGGCCCTGTGCTAGCAGCTTCACCAATCAGCCCGCCCGCCAGCCGGGTCCATTTATCATGAGCTGGTTCTGGAGATACGGAGGAAGGTGGAGGTGAGGAGGGAGCGCGTGGACCCTATCTCAATATGTCTCCTCTGACAAAACCTGAAGCCTCTCAAGGATAATGAATTCCCTCTTCCTGTCTTTTAACCTCTTCTCAGTTAACGGGGTTAGTGTCCCAACATTCTTGGAGAACTGCAAAAAGAGAGACAAATTTGGAATGTCGGGCTTTCTGTTAGTGCAGCACTCTCAGAGCGAGTATATAGTCATTGAGTACAAGCCAGCATAATAGATATTGGCAAAACATTTATAAATGCAGTTTGCTTCAAAGACATACGGGTACTTCAGGAAAAATAATTGACCATAATTATGTCTCAATGAAACTGTGCGGTCAATGTCTGTCAAGTGTACAGAATTGATATTGGGAACAATGCAATTTCTATTTTATAATGTGAAAATACACAAAACGTAGCAGATTTAGAAAAAGCAAAATTTATTACATACGTTGTTGTCAAGTTAATTGGAATTCACTTGCAATTTTGGGCAATTTTCCTGCAGCACAGTCGATGAGTTCTCATGACACACTAGTATTTCCCGCCACAATGGTTGAAAAACACTGGTCTACGTAATGTGCCGTTCCCATTTAGAAGTGTTCAACAATAAAAATAGTTTGAAGGCTCCTTTTACAAAACCCACCAGTAAAGACTCTTTTTCCTTGGTTTTATGGTATGACTAGAAAAAGCAAAATTTATTATACATTTCCGTTGTTGTCAAGTTGATTGGAATTCACTTTCAAATCACTACATTCAAATTCCAACTGCACGATTTAAAATTAGAATTTTCAATGCAACTAAATTTATTTTGACAGTGGCATGCAATTTAAAATCTAAATGGAGCCTAAATAGAGTTAAACACAATAAATAAGTATTGATGAAGCTGTTGCTTTAATCCATCAGATTTCAAGTTGGCGAAGCCAGGGCTTTCTAGCTAGCGTAGGCAAAAGTCAGCGTTTTTGCAAACTATGATTAGCTACGAAGCGTGATTGCGCCAAAGTGATGGTGCCAACCATCTAGCTAGCAAATTATCTGTAAGAGGCTGAACAAGCAAATATATTGTTGTGTTAATTAAATATCGCTTTTTGTCAACCCACAATGGCTGAAGGAAGAGAATTAATGGATTTAGTTGCAGATTGACTGTCAAAACCATTTTCAAGACAAACTTTTCAAGAAAAGCTGGACATCATCAAGAAAAGTTGGACAACTCCTAAGGGCCCGGTCACACAGCCGTTTGCGTCTGTATCGCGGGTAAAATTTTGCGTTTTTTTTTGCCCGTGGTTGCCCGCGATGGAAAATGCGCAAAATTGGCCAACCCGCTGTTCATCGGTAGTATGCCCGAAAAACAGACGCCGGCGACTGTTCCGCTTCCTCATCGCGTCATTTCCGCGTCATTTTCTCGTGTGGACCACGGGTATAAAAGCTGCCGAGCCGGCGTTATGCCGAGAAATGCATCCTTGCCGAGATTTGCATCCCTCGCTACTACAACCACTTTTACCTCGTTTTATCTCACTTTTATCTCACTTTTAGGGAATTTAATGGCGAACATATAACCAAAACCACTTCGTTTTGCATTTGTTGTGGATGTAATCGAACGGTAATGCATGCCGTCACTTTTGAGCAGGTAACATGTTTATTTTGCCTTTTTCTATTCAAATTGCTCGTATTGAAACTGTTATGCACTCTACCATAAAGCTTATTTCTGCATAATAAGCTTTACGGTAGAGTGCATAACAGTTCTCAAAAGTGATTTATATACGGTGTGCATTACCGTTGTATTACATTCCCAACAAATGCAAGACGAAGTGGATTTGGTTATATGTTCGCCATTACATTCCCTAAAAGTGAGATAAAACGAGGTAAAAGTGGTTGTAGTAGAGAGGGGATGCAAATCTCGGCAGGCATGCATTTCTCGGCATAACACCTGGCTGTAGAAATCATAACCGCTCAAGACACAGTCCCGTGAAGATCAAGATTTCAAGCTATGGCACCGAAGAAGCCAATATGTTATTATTGTAATAGTTTTTCATTTTTATTTTCTTATCATGTTATGAAATGAAAAGAAATGTCAAGAAATAAAAATGGATTAAGACGAGGTCACTACGGTGACGGGGATCCATGTCCACCCCTTGACGTCTTGAGCACAACTGACGTGTGCTCGGCAAATCGCGCTGTATATACGCGGAGAAAGGCGTTTGACCGTCACACAGTGTGGAGGTTCAGCGTTCAAGTCCAGCTACCGCAGCCTCCCCGCGTGGAATTTGCATGTTCTCCCCATACTGCGTGGGTTTCCTCCGGGCACTCCGGTTTACTCCTACATTCCCCAAAAAATGTCCCTAGGTGTAAATGAGCGAGTGAGTTGTCTGTCTCTGTGTGCCCTGCGACAGGCTGGCAACCAGTTAAGGGTGTTCCCTGCCCACTGCCCAAAGACTCCTGGGATGGACTCCAACACCCCCTACTGAGCATGACCGGTGCAGATAATGGATGGATGGATGATTTTGGTGAATAATTTTGCTGTAATTAGGATTCTACCATATTTTTAACATAGAATAGAACTTAGAACACTTGAACCCACATCCATTTCTTGCCTGGTATTATATTTTAAACACAGTAATTTATTCATTAAAGAAAAACATTTACTTACAGGTTCGCACAATGTTTTCCAAGATAAAGTTGGGCAATTTTCCTGCAGCACATTTGACAAGTTTTCATGACACACTAGTATTTCCCGTCACAATGGCTGAAAAACACTGGTCTTATAATATGCTGTTCCCATTTAGAAATGTTCAACACTAAAAATAGACTCTTCCTCCTTTGTTTTATGCTAAGACTCTTCTTCCACAACAGCAGATGGTTGAGTATTCTTTTGTCAAAGACCCCATACACTTCCTTGGCTCACTTCTCTCCCTCAGTACACACGATTTAATTACTCAAGCGTCTGTTACACTGCTTTCAAATGAAATTGTTTTGACTTCACATATATCATTTAAGATATGTTTTCACCGTACTTCATATTCACATCCTCGAATATCAAAAAGGAACAGGGGAAACAAAATACTCATTTTCTTCCTAGGACCCTGAAACAATGCAAACAAATGAGTCAAGTCTATTTTAACAAAATTTAAATGGAAGTGTCCGAATGTGTGCAGAGGCCATAGCCGAAGTTTGGAGTTCACATCTCTGTGTGGATTGACTCAAGATGATGGATGGTGCTCAGAAGAAGAAAGTATAGACCTATTTAAAAATAAACTGTTCTCCAAGCTTTTCTGACTTAATATGCGATTATGCATCTTCATATAGCCTGTGGAAGGTGCTTATGTTATTCATGTTTTTAAAGGTTCGTTTGTGGTTTACAGTCTATCGAGTCACAATAAAGACTCATGCCATATCAACTATGACATATGTCCTTGCAATGCTGTTTTCATGGATATGTTTCTCTGTTAATGCTTTGTGCTCATACTGGCATATAGGGTGGAGTTTGCAACAGTATGTACAGTAGTTCAAAGTACACTTAATTAAATCGACTAGGTTCTAAGTCAGGGGTGTCAAACTCGTTTTAACTCGGGGGCCACACGATAGAACAACCATTCTGTCGGAGGCCGGACTAGTAGAATAAAGAGAATGAAAAAGAGATAAAGAATAAGAGAAAGAAGGAGGGATAAGGAGAAAGGGTGGGACAAAGAAAGAAAGAGAGGGAGGGAGAGAATGTGAGAAACAAAAGATAAAAAGTCGTGAGAGAGGGGAAAAAGAAAGGGAGAGGAAGAAAGGAATCCAAAGAGAAATAGAAAGACAGAAGGAGAGAGAAATAAAAAGAGAGAAAAAAAAACGCGAAGGGTATGATGAGAGAAAGAGAAAAGAGAAAAAAGAAAAAAAGGAAGTTAGAGCAAAAGAGGTTAAAAGACACAGAGAGAGAAAGAGACAAAGAGCAACAAAGGAAGAGAAAAAGAGAGACACAGAGAGTGAAAGAGACAGAGACAGAGTGGGAGAAAAGGGGTGGAAAAGAAAGAGAGAGAGAGAGAGATAGGGAGAGAGAGAGAGAGAGAGAGAGAGACAGAGAGAGAGCGAGAGAGAGAGAGAGAGAGAGAGAGAGAAAGAGAGAGAGAGAGAGATGAATACAAGTACAGTGTCTTTGTTAGAGGCACCTGGCTTTGGCAACATAAAGTTGACATATCTTAACCAGCAGCTTGTTTTTCTTTTGGGCTTCTCCAAGTGTTGTCTCGCGGGCCGGATTAAATCCCTTAGCGGGCCTGATCTTGCCCGCGGGCCGCCTGCTTGACAACTGTGTTCTAAGTGGTGTTCTGATCTACTGTTGGGAGGGAGGCCTTGAGGCTTATCAAACCACCTGCAGGATGCAGTCCGGAAAAATGGCTGTTGTGAAGCTGGGATGTTGGGAATTTTCCACTGACTTAAGTTTCATTTTTGCCATTGTCTGCAGTGTTCCGCTCTTTGGTATATAATCAATTGTCAGCCATTTTAAAAGTGCACTTGTGTAGACATCACAACCTTGTTATTTTCTCTCCAGCCCAGAATATTCAGTCTATTTTGCTTTTATCTGTTTTTCGCAATTATAAAACCTCAACAAAACTACTCAGCTTCAGCGCATGTTTCACCAGTCATGTCACACAACAAAAATGTTAAACAAACATACAGGGGAAGAAATGTCAGTCCTTTTTTGGTATTCTATTCATTTTTAATGTATTTGCATGGTGGCTGACACACCTTAGAGTTTAAAGGTCATGTTTTTGTATGAGGTCTTCCTGTGAGGAGCTCACATGCACTCATGTCATATACTGTGGAAAATACAATATTTTTTTAATATAAAGAAACAATGTTTCTGCAATAAATGTGCAGGATATCTGGATGTAAGTTGAACTATTCACATGTTCTCAAAATCATCTTTACTGCTGCTTCTTCAAATTTTACGAATGTAGTCAGAAACAACAGCAGCAAAACTATCCAACAAATCAATACAGATGCAAAAGTCATATATGCCCATGTTCAAAGCTTGAGATGTTCAAGGAAGTCATAGCTCAGTTCAGATGAGGAATATGAAGCATCTTTAAAAAATGTCCATATAAACATCTTCCAAAGCAGGTGTGCAAATGCTCTTTTAATTGACTTTCTATTAATCCGTCTATCTCCTCAGCGTCTAGCCCCAATCTGCTCACCTTTGGCAACAAGGTCTGCTGACAAAGTATCTGTACTCTTCTGTGGCTGCGGCTCTCTGGGCTCAGTATTTATGGGGGCTGGTGGATTTACTGATAAGGAATATGGTTCCATTTATGATAACAGAGGAAATTCGGACAGGATATTTAATCAAACAGTCGCAGTAGTTCATCTGGAAATGAAACATTTGAAACAAAATCTGAAGACCGAGGCCAAAGCCTTTTCATGCAAGCCAAAGAGGAAGAGGAAGCTAACTATTGAGAATTACATATAATAACGATCCTAAACATAATAAATTAATCCTCAGAACGGACATTCATAAAGGTATTGAATATTTCTTTTTCTACCATATGCAAAAGGCAAAATAACACCTCCTTTTCCATGGTGGCAGACTTCCTTTGAAAATTTTATTTTATTTAGTTTCAATATTCTGCAATTTAGCTTGGTTAAATGCGTGCAATTGAGCAGAATGTGTGACTTTTTCTTTACATTAGAAGATGATGAGAATGTATTGATTTAAACAGAGGTGGGTAGTAACGGAGTACATTTATTCCCTTACATTCACTTGAGTAAGTTTTGGGAAGTTTTGTACTTCTTGAAAGGTAGCTAGATATCTAGCTAAAAGACAAAAAAGCTATCTAGATAGCTGGATAGAAAACTAAAAAACAAAGCTAAAGTTTTTGTGTTTCCTGTAAAAAAATGAATAAATACATTTGTTCATGGGCAGCACGGCGGCGCAGTGGTTAGCGCCTGTGCGGCACAGTTCTAAGTTCTTAGGAACCTCCTGTGTGGGTTCAAATCCAGCTACCCGACTTCCTGTGCGGAGTTTGTATGTTCTCCCCGTGCTTGCGTGGGTTTCCTCCGGGCACTCCGGTTTCCTCCCACATTCCAAAAACATGCATTTCAGGTGGATTGGCCAGTTCAAATTGTCCCTAAGTGTGAATGAGCGAGTGAATGCTTGTCTGTCCCTGTGTGCCCTGCGACTGGCTGGCAACCAGTTCTGGGTGTCCCCTGCCCACTGCCCGATGATTGCTGGGATGGGCTCCAGCACCCCCGCGACCCTACTGAGGATAAACGGTGCAGCTGATGAGATGAGATGGGAGATGAGAGACATTTGTTCAATAGACAAATAGATTTTCAATCTACTCTCTTAATGAATTGCCTTAAAATAAATATCAATACTGTATTTGAAAATATTTTTTTGGTCAATGAAGCCCATGAACTGCAATTTATTTATTTGAATTGCTAAAATAACAACTTATTGAGTCTTTAATGTCGTTACTATCTTATTATGAGATTAATTATTAAAAATAGTGTGTCAGGTTCTGCAGTGTTGCCATGGAGCCCAGGTGGCACCGCCCCTTGATACCGGCTGACTCGCATTTTCTGATTACTTCTGTGGGTACTTAAACGTGCTATTTTGAACTGTGCTTTGCCAGATCGTTGTTGAAAACTTGTTCATACTTGTTGATACTTGTTTATACTTGTTGTGCTTGTTGGACTTTGTTGCACTTCGGTGTAACATTCTGAGAGATTCCTGCAAGTTCTGATTAATTCTGGAAATTCCTAGTTTGTAGTTTTGCCTGTGTTTGACCCGTTTTGTTTTTTTTGGTCTGGTCTGTTTGTGTTTTGGACAACTTATATTTCTCAATTAAAGTGTGAGGACGTCTAAAAGTCTAAAAGATGTTTATATGATGTATAAAAACCTATAGTTTTATTTCAGTAATAGTATAGTTTATGCACTTTATTCTAGTTAACATATTGGCACTTGCTCTCAGTGCATTGTATTATACTTTTGCAGTTTTCACCATCCAGAAAAAAGAATAAAAGCTTCAATTACACGGGAATTCCTTTGAGGTTAAACTCGGTGTCATTTTGATGACAGATACAAGAATATACTGCTGAAATACACTGTTCATAAATTTTATGCAAATAACATGTACTTTTTCCTCACGTTGTTTGAGAATTTGAGATTACTTTTAGGATCCAGAGACAAAATCCAGATCATCAGTCTGTCCAGAGTTCCTTTCAGTAAGAAGTTGTTGAGAACGTGTGCCTTAAATCTTGGCACCTCAGTCCTTTTGAGACAGATGGCTCTGGGAGTTGAAGGAACAGCAGAGTATCAGATCAGACGTGACTGTGAATTAAGGCGTCCGTAATTGACACTTTTGGCCAGGATTCATTTCACTGCTTATCAACGTAGTCCAAGCCCTATTTACATCATCACGAAGCAGACACATTCACAAAAGATGGAACAGTTGGAAATAAGGCGGATGAAAATCACCAACCAATGTTCCGATGAGACCCTCTGTGTTTGAACTACAAATTCCGGCTTCATAAGTTAGCCGTTTACATTGCAATGCTGGCGGCCAGACTCAGTAGAGTTCAACTACTTCTTTAGCCATTTCTTTTTCATCTTCCCTTAGGAGTCTGAGAAAAGGGCATCAAGCTCATTAGGGAATTTTCCCGGATTTTTTTGAGGAACACTTGTTTTTGTCACGAGTGAATGAAGTAGAACAGAAGAACTCTGTACTGTTAACTTTAGTTTACGAACATATATCACGAGAGTATTAATGATAAGTTTATGCTGTTTTTAACCCTCCTGCTCCATTGTCTACTTTTTTAGTAATTTTTAAACACATATTGTCATGATTCAGGGCACCTGTGACTGCCCAATTTGCGCCAACAGCCCTGAGCGCTGATTGGTTCAGAGACTCTTTTTAAACCCCCGGCTTCCAAGAGGAAGCCGTCAGACCGTTTGCGAACCTATGCTCCCAGCTAGGCAAGCTTATACCTTCCGACATTTTCTTGCCCTGTTCTCTCCTCCCTGATACCTGTTGCCAACCTGTTTCTTGACCCGTTTCTGCCTTGCTCTGCCATCCCGACCACCGACCTGTTTTGTCCTGTTTCCTGCCTGATACGTGTTGCCGACCTTTTTTCTGGACTCGATACTGACCTTGCTCTCCCGTCCTGGCTAGTGACCAGTATCCCTGCTGCCTACGATTATCCTCGCTCGACACGGAAGTGCCACTTCCGCGTTCCAGCCACCTGCTACCCGTGTCCGTCGGTCATCGGATCGTGGAAGCAAGCACTGCTCTTTCTCTTTATCAATAAAACTGAGTAAACGAACGCTATTGGGTCCTGTCTCAGTTTCTGGCTTGTGACACATATTTTTTTATTAAATTAAAGACAAAGCATATAAAGAAAACATCAATTTTCAAGGGGTGTCTAAAAAGTCTCGAATTTCAAAGTGTCACCTTCTGACCATTCTAAGGCATTGCAACAATGAGATAGTACTTTTGACACTGACACATAACAAAATCGTCAATTATTGTAGACCCATTACAGTTCAGATTTTTAAATGCATAAATAACCTAGTGTTAACAAATGCATTTTCACTTGATTATTAACATGCAATTGACGACAACATAGATGAAGACTGCTTTGATTGGGAAGAATGGATGATGATGCGGCCGGGCAGGACCAGGATCCATCGCGGAGCGCTAGAGGTAAGATCTTAGGCCGGAAGCTGACCCGAACCCAGCCCGTATTTCTGGCCGGGTTTGACTCAATATTCTGTAACTAGGGCGGCACGGCGGCTGAGTGGTTAGCGTGTCCGTGGCACAGTTCTAAAGTCATGGGATCAAATCAAGCTACTAGCCTCCCTGTGCAGAGTTTGTGTGTTCTCCCCATGCTTGCGTGGGTTTTCCTCTGGGCTCTCCGGTTTCCTCCCACATTCCAAAAACATGCATCTCAGGTTAATTGGCTGGTCCAAATTGGCCCTCTGTGTGATTGAGCTCTGGCAGATAATGGATGGATGGATTCTGTAGATATTTTGTGTGTTAATGTAAATGATCAAAGGGCTTTTCTAAAATTTTTCAGTTTCCCCGTTAGGTTATTTGTTTCTCCAAACTCCTTGAAGAACCTAAAGGTGTACATACCAGGAAGTGGGTTACACAAGTCACAAAAGCGAATACGTGTACATAAGAGTGTACTTTCACTCTGAAAAAGTAAACCTTGTTTTCTTTCTACAAGTTATGTCCACTTCATGAATTTATTACTAGCCGAGAGCAACATCATTGAGCAGAGATTCTCAACAACAGCAAAAATCACACCGAAATTGTCAGTCAATCGTCAATTGTGGGGTTGGTCCTCTCTCAATTTCCGATGCCATTTCTGAAAGGGCAGCTCAGACATTGATTTAAAACAACCCAAAAGAGCATCTCTGCTGCCTGTGGAGTTTTTTTTTGTTTCAGTTTGACAGTGCACAGAAGGAAGTTCAGTCTCCGGGTCAGCGTCCCTCAAATAAAAACAGAGTTTCACATCAAGCTGACTGCTAAGACTCAAGCGTTTTCTCCACAATACGAGCGAGCTCTTGAAAAAAAGATGAGGGATCACAAAAAAGGTGGTCACGCGCTCGGAAAAGCAAGGAATAAGAAAGAGAGTTGAAGGAGTTGCTGAGTGGCACTTGTGTATTCATTGCGAAAAGAGAAAAGTTACTTTCAGGTGAAAACAACTTCAGTGTGTGGGAAAGAGTACCTAATCCCTTATGAAGTTAATGCTGCCATAGACTAGAACTGAAACCCTGCAAACTCCAGTAAGACGTTTTCACTAAGGAGAGAAAATTGCCATTTTTTTTTTCATTTTTCATTTTGTTCTTTCTCATGTTTAGCAGCATTAATGTCAATTTTATGAGAAATAATTTATCACTGTAATAAGAATTCCAGTTCTCTTTTGAGAACCGGCTCTTTCGGATTGGCTCAATAAAAAAGAATCGTTTTTGTCGCTCTAATCCATATATTACCTATTATTACGGACATTATGCACGAAATGACTTAAAAAGGATATGAATAGATAAATAAATACATAAGAAACAAAAGTAAGAAAAAAATGGAAAAAAGAGAGAAAGAAAATTAACAAAAGGGAAAGAAATAGCTGGGGGGAAGAAACAAAAGAAAATAAGGAAAAAGAGAGGATAAATTAAGGAAAAGCAAGCGAAAACAAATAAAAATGAGGATAAGGAAAACAAACAAAGGAAAGGAAAAAATAAGAACAAAAAAAGAACAAAATAATTTAAAAGCCATGAAAAAAAGCGAGGAATAGGAAGGAAAAGGCAAGGGAAAAACAAAAAAAGCTATATCGATAAAGGAAAAGAGAGGTAAAAAGTTAGAAAAGGAAACAAAAGAAGAAGAAAAAATAAAAAAGAAATAAATTGGGAAAAAAGAAACAAAAGATACAAAAAAAATAAAAAAGGGGAAATAAAATAGAGAGAAAAGAATAAAAAACAAAAAACAAAAAACAAAGAACAAAGAAGCAAAAAGCTAGTCGAAAAAGAGAAAAAAAGGAAATAAGCAGAAAAAGAGAAGTAAAATGCTAGGGAATTAAGAAACAAAGAAAAAAAAGAAAAAGGGAAATGGTTGAGAAAAAAGCAGGAAAAAAAGAGGTAGAAAGCTAGAAAAAAAACAACAGAAAAAAATAAAGAAAAATATTAATGATCCAGAAGTCTTTTCAAGAAAATGTTTCCAAAAAAAAACTTTTGGACCTTCTGCGTCATTGCCACATATTGAAACGAGTGTTTGCTAATGCTAATGTGGCTTAATCTCTTCGTCTCTTCATCTAGCAGTCGAACACCTGCCAAAACTTGAGTGTGCACCTGATCTGCAGGGCTCCTCAGCAGCAGGATGAGGCCCCTATGACACTCCATTTTCTGCAACGAATACGAGTAAAGTTGGCACACGAGTACGTAAGGGGGCGAGGAAGTGTCTGTTGTTTATCAGATCAGCACGGCCGCTTTGCTCGTAAGGCGTCGTTTTGAATTCTTTAACGGCTGCTTGCAGACAAAAGGGGCAAAAAAAACGCTCGAGTGCTCGGCTTGTTCACACTGCATGCATAATTTATGTTTACTTTCCTACTGTTTGAACTCCATCTGCGTTGTGTACTTATCCTTGTGCAAGCTCGCAATTACATGATCGGTTTTCCTTGTGAACAAAATTCAAAACAGTGACCGCTGACCTCGAGGATATCAACTGGATATTTGCGCTTAATCCACTGAAAAAACAAAACAAAAACAATGTATGTATACAGACGCTCCCCTACTTACGAACATTCGATTTACGAAAAACGTTAGATTTTGTATTGTGGTCACCTTTTTTCAGAGTAAAGGACATTATTATAGTGCTTCTTACCGCCGCTACTGGTGTGTGACGCTGTGAGCGGTCACCCAGTATCCACCCGGAAGAAGAAATCCGCTTCCTCTTCCTAGTTCGTGTGTAAACATTCTATACTGTATCTCCAGCGCAACAGTACCATTGCTCTTAAGTGTCCTGCAGTGCTTTGGTGACTTCCTGCGTTGGTTAGGCAATCCAAAATTACAAATCCGGTGTTGCTCCAAACACCATGTCGATGTGTGGCAAATAATGTTCTCTACCAGGAATATAATTTGCAGTGTTCTTCAGAGGTGCTGCTTGTAGTTTGTGGGCTGAAAGTGGAGAACAAAACATTTTACCGGTTGTGAAAGGCTTGCGAGCTCCGGAGTTATTCGACTTTTTTAACAATGTCCAACTTTTTAATCGAAAAGTCCATCATGAAAATGGCTTTGATAGTAAATGTGAATGTTCTGAATTTATATAGCACTTTTCAAGTCAATGAAGACCTCCCAAAGCGGTCTACAATGTGCTTCACACTTTTCCCTTTTACACACTAACTAACTGATAGCAGCATCAGCCATGCAAGGCAACTACCTGCTATCGGGGGCATTAGGGATTCAGTGTCTTGCTCAAGGACATATAACATGGAGGAGCCGGGAATCGAACCTGTGACCTCTTGGTCCCAAGACGAGCGCTCTACCCCCTTCAGCCAAATTAACAAAACACTTATTAAATCAATACTACAATATATTTACTTGCAGCTCGTCCTCTTCAATTTTAACCGCTTAGGTGCATTACCGCCTCTATCCAATCGTACTTTGTGAAAACGCTGATGTTTTCCAGGCCAGCTAGAAGGCCCTGACTCAAAAACTGATTGGCTAAAGCAACAGCCCTATTGACACTTAATTCATGCTACATGGCCTGTAGAACTGATTGTGAAAGCCTACTGATTTTTGAACCTGCCAACAAGTAAAAGCTGAAATGTTAAATGCATCAGAATGAAAGCATCTGGAAGCAGCACAACCAGGGTAAAAGCAATAAAATGCAGCTGGCAGAAAAATCTTAGTTATTTAATAGGTTTTCATGTACAAAATAGGATTAACATTACATGGTTCAGATATTTCTCAGGCCAGTAGAGAAAGCCTTGCTGGAGGTATTGATGGCCCACCACTGCATAGTGATAAGTTTAAAGTTTAGTCAACACAACCTGTTCTCCTTGCAAGTTAAAGATCTATCCATGTCTTATGCAGCTCTATCTATCTATCTATCTATCTATCTATCTATCTATCTATCTATCTATCTATCTATCTATCTATCTATCTATCTATCTATCTATCTATCTATCTATCTATCTATCTATCTATCTATCTATCTATCTATCTATCTATCTATCTATCTATCTATCTATCTATCTATCTATCTATCTATCTATCTATCTATCTATCTATCTATCTATCTATCTATCTATCTATCTATCTATCTATCTATCTATCTATCTATCTATCTATCTATCTAGGATCATCAAAACAGCCCAGAGAATCGTCGGCTGCTCTCTGCCCAGTCTGGAGGACATTGCCTGCTCTCGCTACCTCAGCAGAGCAGAAAACATCATCATGGACTTTTCTCACCCCGGCCACCACCTCTTCGACCTGCTGCCTTCCGGCAAGCGCTACAGATCACACAAAGCAAAAACAAACAGACTCAGAGACAGCTTCTTCCCCACAGCCATTACCACCCTAAACAGACACCGCACAAAAAAACTGAAAACTGTTGCAAAAAACTACCTCACACGAATGTAAAATGGTACTCACGTACATGCTGTCTGCACTATGTTTGTTCACTGCTCAAAACAGACACAGCACAAAAAACCTGAAAACTTGTGCCAACACTACCTCATACGAATATAATGGTACTAATGTCTATGTTCTTGCACATGTCGACTGCACTACGTTTACTGCTCACCTTGCACAATGTCTGACCATTTCCTTTTTTTCTGCACTATGTTGTCTATGTTTGCACCAATGCATATGCTGACTATTTTTTGCACTATGATGACTTTGCACCAAATGCAATATTGCACAACCCTTACGATACCAACGGTATCACGACAACACTGTATGTAACATCCCACATGCCGACATTTCTTGTGTAAATACCATGTCAATGATAACTATAGCCTTATCCCCCTTGTTTTATAACCTTATCTTCTCTGTTCCTTTATCTTCTTGGCTCATACCTCACTGTGAATGTGTAAAACTGGAGTGTCATGCCCAATTTCGTTGTCACAATATGTTAACCCATTTTGTAACAATGACAATAAAGGTATATTCTATTCTATTCTATTCTATTCTATTCTATCTATCTATCTATCTATCTATCTATCTATCTATCTATCTATCTATCTATCTATCTATCTATCTATCTATATATATATTTATATATATATATATATATATATATATATATATATATATATATATATATATATATATATATATATATATATATATATATATATATATATATGTATACCTTTCTATATGGAGCTTTCTTATGACTTCCAGGCCAATTTTACAATAAATTGTTCTGCATGTTTTTCATAAGCCTCCAGCAACACAGAGCACCAAAAGACCATTTCTTTGCCCAGACGTTTTGAGAAATGAAGCCGGAATTTGCACAGGCAGGAGGTGGAAAGGAAAAATGTCCACAGTTACCGCCTCATCTCTTGTAAAGCTCTACCATACATTTTATGTACCCGATGCCTGCTATAGCGTACCCTTTTAAATAGCTATTATTGCTGCATGAGATGAGTTCAGTCAGTCAGCGTACTCTGGTCCCGAGTCATTTATGATTCGACAGGCTGCTGCCACTCTCCAAAATCTAACTTCCTTTGCTGAAAGAATCTTTTGAACGGGGGTCGGCAACTCGTGGCTCTTTAGCACTGCCGAAGGGCCTCCTGGTGCTTTGCCTAAATTATTCCGAAATTGAAAAACATGGGGGAGGGAAAGACAGATTTCTTTTAATATGGTTTTTGTCATGGGAGAAACTTGACACAAACACTTTTGACATTTTACAACGCTGTGAAACTGTAGTATAAACACTTAATTTTAACTAATCTCTCCTGTGCTTGTTTTCTTTTCCCTCCGTGTTTCCTGTTTTAGAGCCAAACAGAGGGCAAGCTTCCCCCTCTTAAAAGAGGCAGCGTCACAATGTAATGCTACACTCTTAATTTTCATCACAAAAGTCACATTAAATGAGTAAGAACAAAACGCTGTCTTAGGCACTTTTTGGTATCCAAGTATCTGTTTTTATTGAGGGATTTCTGTCAGTACAGTGGAACCTCGGTTTTCGAACGCCTCTCAGTTCGAACAAATCGGTGAACGGAGTGTTTTAACCCCTAATTATGCCTCAATGCAAGCAGTAAAGTTGCTACAGGTGAAAAAAGAAGAGTAGTGCGCACAACTATTGCATTTAAGAAAGAAATAATAGCAAAAGGAAGAAGGTGTGCGAGTTTCCGATCTTGCTATACATACAGCATGGCTTCTGCTGAGCACCACAAAGGTAAGAAATCCTATTCATAAATCTTTTCTTTATCCTTTAACCGCTCTCCACTTGTTGTGGAGACCCGGGTGCTTAATGACGTGTAAACGACCTGATTTTTTTTATTTTTACACGTTCATGTTAGCGTAATCTTTCGTACGGAAGATTACGCTAACACGAACGTACGATTAGCCTGGGTTAGCTTCATGTTTACGTTCATGGTGGATTAAAATGATTTAAAATTACTTTTAATGGGAAAAACGATTTTCCGTGATCGACCGAATCGGTTTTCGAACAGGGTTCTGGAACGGATTATGGTCGAGAACCGAGGTTCCACTGTATATACAAACGCTCCCCAACTTACGACCATTCGACTGACGTAAAACCGTAGATATAAACATTTTTTGGGGATGTCGAAAAATATCCGGACATTGCTGTAAATTAGATTTTTATGTATTGCCTATTTTGTATTGTGTGCTCCATTTTCCCAAGTACAGGACATTACTGTAGTACTTTTTTCCGCCGCTACCGGTGTGTGGTGGCGCTGTGAGAGGTCACCCAGCATCCACCCTGAAGAAGAAATCTGCTTCCTCTTCCTAGTTCGTGTGTAAACATTCTATACAGTATCTCTAGCGCAAAGAACCTTTACATCTTTAAAATCTCGTGGATCCATTCAATATGGTTGGTGTGGAGTGTAAAGAAGAGGCGTTTTTATGCGGTTGAGAAAATGGTTGGAAATCTTTTTTTTTTGGGGGGCATTTTTTTTACCACAGAGGAGGACCTCTTGAAGCGCATCTTCCAAAAGTAAATTAAACTCAACCTTGTTTATCTTTATAGAGCATATCATTCTATGAAATGTTTATCTTTTAGTACAAAACCTTACAGGTTACTTATACAAGCCTCAAACATACTTATATAAACTTTAACTATAAACATACAAAATATAGCACTGAAGCAACTTATGAACAAATTCAACTTACGAACGATTGTCCAGAACCTCTCTCTCGTTTTGAGAAACGTAAGTGAGGCAGCAACAAATGTTTCAGAACAAAAGTCTTAAATCAAATTAAAAAAAAGCAGCAATGTAACAATAGTACAAATTTATCAAGGTTAGTGTGGCACAGCACGGCGTGTTTTTTTGGGTTGGCCAGCCTCACGTTTTTCCGCCAAGGCTGCAGTACCGTTTAGCGTCCGTTAGCGGCTCTTCATGCTTTTTTTGCCAGTTAAGGCGAAGTACAATTCGATTGTCTCGCCGCATGTTCTTTTCTGGTACCAGACCGAGTATTCGGACTTTGAAAAAATGGAGCTGGAGATAAGCAATGTAGTTAAGGACATTTATTACAAAGTTTCAAATAAAGACAAATCAGAGTGCACTGCTCGACTAATCGATGGGGACGCGTCTTCCAAGAAAGGCATTGAAATTTGTTAACCACAGTTTAGATAGGAAGGGGGTGTGGATTTGCAAAATGGAACATGAAACTTCAGCAGGCAAAGAAAGGAACTCACATCTTATTCAAGAGCTCTTTGTTAAAACCTGCCGCAATTGTATTTTGAAGGTTGTATGATAAGATGAGGGCTGACTCATCGGAAGACCATTGCTAGGAAAGTACTGATTCGAAATGATAGAGCAAGTAAATACCTCATTCATATATGTGGATGAAGATAAGTGCATTTTAAACAACTAAATAAGTAATGGTATTATTGAAGTAATGTTGTGATGATTAACTAATAAACCTAATATAGCTGCAAAACCCATGTTATGGTGACAACATACTCAGTGACCCATTTTAATAATCTTAGACTCTTTTTGGCTGCTCAGTCTTTACTGCATACCAAAACTCAGGGTGCTGGTGTTCCTCTGTTAACGTCACAACTCAGGACAAGAAAAGACACGCTGTCTTCAAAATATATGGAATATACTAAAGAAACATATACAGATTTTATGCAAAAACCATGTACATTATTATTTGTTTAAGAATTTGGGATTACCTTTAAGTGCCATTGTACCTCAAAAACACGGTTTAACCAAGATGACTGCAAATTAATGAAAACACCTCTCAAGGATGTTACTTTTTGGCATTTGCAAAAGTTAAAATGTAAGGAAAATTGTAAACTTTTTCCATAGGTGAGCACTTAACCCTGGAACGATTTGGAGAAAGATCTGTTCTCGGTATACATGCGATAACGTTGACAAAAGAGGCTTTCCTCAAGGAGTTCTCATCTCATTTTTCTATTGTTGTCACTCTTTTGTGTCAGAAAGTGTTCCAGACGCTGGATGCGATCATCACACGGAGATAGCGTCTAATAAAGCTTCGCAAGCCTGCGCGAGCATTCATCTTTAACCTGCAGCACTCGTGTTGTGATGACATTCATTTTGTGTGCGTGATGAGGCGATGCGGGCCGATCTATGACTCAACAACGATTGTGGCGGGGGCTCAATCGCCCAGCGAAGACAAGGGGAAATACTACATAAACAACATTTATGCTTTTCACTATGTTATTGTGTAGGAACGAATGAAGGGAAAATGTCTGAATTGGAACTGGTCAGGCTTCTACCAAATGAAGTAGATATATTTCAACTCTATGAACTTTGCCTCAGCAACAAGAAGAGTATGGAATGTCTGAAGTGACAAACAATCACATTTATTTCAAGTCTGTGGGAATGTTTAAAACAGGGTCCCTAAACTTTTTCCTATGAGGGCCAGATAACATTTTCCTTCTCTGAGGGGAGGATGGGATCATTTTGAAGTGGCTAAATGTAAAAAAATAATAATTGTTTTACAGAAAGCCACAGTCAAATAACCCTTTTACATTTGTTTTAAAAACAAAAGTCAGAAAACAAAAATGAATGCTATTAATAATCCATCCGTCATCTGCACTGCTCATCCTCAGTAGGGTTGCAGGGTGCTGGAGGCCATCTTCGCTATCTTCGGACAGTGGGCAGGGATCACCCTAAACTGGTTACCAGCCAGTCACAGGGCACACAGAGACAGACAATCCACTCACTCATTTACACCTACGGACACTTTGAACTGGCCAATTAACCTGACATGCATGGTTTTGGAATGTGGGAGGAAACCGGAGTGCCCGGGGGAAATCCCACGCAAGCATGGGGAGAACATGCAAACTCCGCACAGGAAGGCTGGTAGCTGGATTTGATCCCATGACCTCAGAACCGTGCTGCAGAAATCTGCACAGACTTAACAGGTCCAAATTTGACTTAATTGTCAGAAGAATGGACCATTAGGCATGTACAATACTGTAGATCAGTCGTTGTCAACTGGTCTGATTTGAGGAGCCACCATTACACTCTAATGACAACTTTCAACCTAAATCAAGGAATACATTTGACTTCTCAAATGTATTGAATAAAAGGAGATATTAGGATATATTCACCTTTTTCTTCAAAAAACGAATTGACCAGCAAAACCAAAAGTACTTCAAATACCCCATACACTCACATATAAGCCTACAATCGCATATAAGTGACCCCCTAAAATTGCTTGAAAATAGCCAGATACTACCTAAAATATTAAAAAAATGTGTGAACCTAAACAAGGCTAATTACTTAATTGTATAGATAATAAGATCAATATACTTGTAAAAATAAGCTACTAATATAAATTATTTAAACCAATTATTGGACTTTAAAGCAGTGCTTTAATGGCAAAACTTCATACAGTGTTTCCGAGTTTTGCAATAATTTCCTTTTCCAACTTGATCGTTGTTGTCACTGTTTTCTACTTTTTCTTCCTCATATCAATAACTCTTTTTGGACCCATTATTATAAGCAGAAAAACAAAACAAAAAAACAAAATCAAAATAAAATGAAATATGGTTCTTCTTAAACACACCAACGGCACCAAGTGACTGAACAGGAAGAAAACATCGAGCAGGGCATTATTGCCATCTACTTTGTGATTGACCCTCTGTTTTTTCTCCTTCCTAGCATTGTTTTGCCTGGGGAAAGGCTACCCAATGTCTGCGGACAACTTTTGGTTCCTGCTCCACCAGTTGACAAACAATGCAGTAGATGAATTGTGAAAAGGAAGTCGTTTTTATCTCCTTATCACACTATCCCGGTACCAGAGACAAACGTACATTTCATTGTGCGTTTCATGTAACAATGAAAATACATTTATTGTTCTTGTAATAAATTATTAATACATTTATTGTCATAGTAATATAAAATGCACAATGAAATGAACACTTATCTCTGGTACCATGACTAAAATAGTGTGGTAATAAGATAAAACCCAATGGATTTTTATATACCATCTATATCCTGGCTTGAAGTAAGGTATCGACATTCTCATTGAGGCGATCTGTTACAACCAAAAATTGGCACCCAGACTTGTCAAAATGTCCCTAGTATTGTTCAAAGGGTCTGACCGAATGTGATGGGCCGTAGTTTGGGGACCACTGGTTCAGAATGAAATAAATCTTAAAACTTGCATGATTTTAAAAAGCAAAGGCAACCGTGCAGAGAAAAAAACGTCCCTTCACAATGACATTTCTTCCCATAAGCTAAAAAAAAAAGCTGTTTCAAAATCTTTCCAAACAATGTCCTCTGCGACTTCAGGCACTGTTGCTATGGAGGCCAAGGTAATATCTAGTTAGCCACATTTCATTTGGCTTTTTGGAAGAAATTTAGCCTACCCCGTTTCAAACATGGCAGCTGTTAATAAAAAACTCAAAGTTTGAGGGCCTGCCATACACAAGGTTTTTCAGTGGTATCTTTTCACTGACCACATTTGCTCAATACTGGATACAATGTCTTAAGTTGCAACACAAGTGTATATTAGAACTTTTTGATAAAGGTAAATGAAATGAAGTTTAACTTACTTGTGGAAGATGGGCTTCAAGAGTTAGGCGACTTCATCCTCTGTGGTAGAAAGTGTTCGAAAAAAAAGCGATGCAACTATTTTCTCAACCGCATCAAACTTTCTTATTCCGCTTTCATTTCAAAAGTAATGGCTCGCCTCTTATTTACACTTTAGATAGATAGATAGATAGATAGATAGATAGATAGATAGATAGATAGATAGATAGATAGATAGATAGATAGATAGATAGATAGATAGATAGATAGATAGATAGATAGATAGATAGATAGATAGATGGATAGATAGATAGATTCTTTATTCATCTTTACACCAACCATATTGAATGGATGCACGAGATATTAAACAATAAAAATATCAGAGTGCTTAACGTGCTGGAGTTACAGTAAACAGTAGAATTTTTACACACGAACTAGGAAATAGAAGCCAGATTACTTCTTCGGGATGGATGCTAGGTGAGCTCTCACAGCGCCACACGCCAGTAGAAGCACTACAGTACTATCCTGTACTCGGAAGAAGGTGCACACAATCCAAAATCTAACTTACAGCAATGTCCGGATATTTTTCAACATCCCGAAAAAATATTTGTTGGTCGAATGGTCGTATTTAGCAGAGCGTCTGTACTTAATAGAGAAAATATTTTACTTTCAACTTTTTAAGTACACCTCAAATAACACTCCCGCTTTTAAAAATATACAAATAAATAATTCAAAATTATGTTTCCATTTAAAACACATCTGTGTAAGAAGATGTACTCCCGAACGTCTGTCGATACAAAAAAAGAGTGACTAGTAAAAAAATATTTGGATACCATTGTTTTCCCCATTGACCATTCGTGTGTCCAACTAGGAGGCCAGAAATAATTTCATCTCATCTCATCTCATTAGCTGCACCGTTTATCCTCAGTAGGGTCGCAGGGGTGCTGGAGCCCATCCCAGCAATCATCAGGCAGTGGGCAGGGGACACCCTGAACTGGTTGCCAGCCAATTGCAGGGCACACAGGGACAGACAACTCGCTCGCTCATTCACACCTAGGGACAATTTGGACCGGCCAATCCACCTGAAATGCATGTCTTTGGAATGTGGGAGGAAACCGGAGTGCCTGGAGGAAACCCACGCAAGGACGGGGAGAACATACAAACTCCGCACAGGAAGTCCGGTTGCTGGATTTGAACCCACACAGGAGGTTCCCAAGACCTTAGAACTGTGCCGCACACGCGCTAACCACTGCGCCGCCATGCTGCCCGCCAGAAATAATATCAATGTTAAAAAGAAATATCAATGATCCACTAACCTGCACCTTAAAATTAAACTGAGATCAATAGGAATATCAATACCGGATATCAGGATTTGCCCTTAGAGGACAACAGATGCTTGAAATGCAGACCTATAACAGTACTTTAATTATATGCGTTAAAATGATGTATTTTAATTGATATGGGGACACAAGAAATCCTAAATGATTTATTTTCTCTGACAGCTACAAGAGTACTGCACTTTAAAATTGATTGGTAGGCGTTGCAAACCCCTAAAACAAGGACAAACAGGTTCATTTTCTAGAGCGGTCATTACAGGAGAAAAAAATGAATATTTTTTTGTCTTAAAAATCTGCAAAATCAAAAAGAGCCGACAGTGTCTGGCAGCTTTTTTTGAAAGCTGTACATCTCCTTCAAGCAGCAGGGAGGCGCTAGTAGCCCTGTAACCGAGCCATCGAAGTTGGTATGGCAAAGAGAAGTTGTGGTTATCATCCTCAGATGTCCTCTTCAATAACCCTACTTCTTCCCCCCCCTTTTTCAAACTGCACTCACAGCCAGGCAGGCTTGCACACAAATGAAAAGGGCCTCACCCTCACATTTGTGTGTGTGTGTGTTTGTGTGCATAGCAGCCAAAAACGTCCACACAAAAGATGCAAGTCAGTGGGGCTCCACTCACACAAGAGCCAAACTGAACGCATCCTGAGCGTCTGTTGTGCCTTTGCTGTCAAAAACCTGCAATTATTTTTTGGGCTGATAGCTGACGAGTCCTTTTCAGAGTGCACTCTAAAGTGGGACAGCGTTTAGTACAGTGGGAATGGAAAAAAATCTTTCGCACGAGTACATTTTTCAACAGAACAATAAAGGTGCATGCAATGGGGTAGTTTAAGGCATGGACGGAGGGGACATGCCCCCACCAATACTGAGCAATCGTTGTTTTTAGAGCTGCAAAAGGGAATCGATTAAACTGATTAAAATTGATTATTAAAACAGTTACAACAAATTTCATGTTGCTGTATCAAAGCATTTTAATCATTTGCAGGTGTATGTTTGATTATCTTTAGGCCATTTGAAAAAACGCTTGGATTTTTTATTGTTTGGTATTAAAAAGAATATTCTGTTTTGTGCATTTTCAATCCGTCCAAAACTTAAATATTCCATGAGAGAAGGAAATTGCAAAAATAATTAACCAATCCATTGATTGTTAAAATAATCATTAGGTTCAGCCCTAATTATTTTGTCTCTGCTAATATTGTGTGATCACTTCTAATATGTTATGTCCCACCAATACATATAGACAGAGAGATAGAGGGATAGATACTCTATCTATCCATCCATCCCAATACCTACAAATATAGCTACCTCCTTACGCACCTACCTCCCTAAGCAAGTACCTACCTATCTTCCAACCTACAGATGTACCTACTTACCTACCTACCTACCTACCTACCTACCTACCTACCTACCTACCTACCTACCTACCTACCTACCTACCTACCTACCTACCTACCTACCTACCTATTTGCTTCACCAAAACATAGCAGAAGTGAGTTGTATTAATGTCTATCTATCTACCTTGCCAGATAAGAATGTAAGAACCACAGCAGCTACCTCTCTACGCATCTTCCTATCTATGCATCTACCTCCATACGCACACACGTACCTAACTACCTCCCTACACACGTACCTACCTCCCCACATACCTATGCATGTACCTACCTACCTACGCATGTACCTACCTATCTATGCAGCAACCTACTATGCACTTACCTCCCAACCTACCTACTTACCACTTACCTATCTACCTCCGTATATACCTACCAACCTACCCACCTAAGCACATGCCTACCTACCCACACACGTGCCTACTTATGCACCAACCCACCAACCTACCTATCTATTTGTCTCACCAAAACACAACAGAAGTGAGTTTTATTGGTAATCGGGTATGGCATAGAAAATTTTGGGAATCACTGATGTATGCCATACAATAAATGCCTTTTTGTATACATTCTCCAGACTTCATTTGCATTTTAAAAAGGCAATCCATAATTCTACTTTATTTTGTGAGCAAGCAGTGATGCGTAATTATGAACAAATAGCTTTGGTTTGGCGTGTGTTCAAGTTTCCAGCATCACAAAAAACTCCAACAAATACAAGCTGACGTCCAAAGTGAACATTTTTATGAGCCTGGTCGTTTTTGTCTTTCTTGTAAAGGCAGTTGGAGAAAGAGCAGGCACTGCAATGAGGCGGCCGTCATTAAAAGGGGGCTAATGGCTGATCTTGAACACTAGCCTGGTTTGTCTGTGCAGGTATCGGCGTTCTGCCCTGATTGCGATCTCAGATTCAGCTTCACTTAACTTCACATTAAATCGTCTTCGCTTCTGTCGTCTCTCACCCGGCCGGAAAGGAGAAGACAGCTCGCATATTAACCCAGGCAGAGGGATGTGTTCTCTCTCCTGTCCTGCTGAACCTTTCCGTGAGATTTTATAGGCTTGTTTGCTACCGGCTCCCGTATATTTTACATTGTAAGAGTAACACTAGGGTGCACATAAAGCAACAGGCGCATTAAAAGCTAAACATGCATCTAACTTATGCCCCAACATCAACTCAAGACAAACCTCTTAACCAACGATTGAGTAATGTGAAATGAGCAAGCCAGGTAATGAGACTTCACATTTAGAACACGTCTTTATGCATAACTAACTCTGGGATATTCTCCAGCAATCCAAGGCTGTAATTCAACTGCAAAGAAAACAAAAGGAAGAGTGAGCCACACGTCTTATCCCGGAGGACAGGAGGGGAGGCTGGATGATGGTGCGTAATCCTTCCGTAGCAGCTATTGTTTCACTCGCTCGATCAGTTATGCTCCCATTATGACTTTGTGTTATTGTGAGGTTTCTGGTAGGGGTCCTAACAGTAACCCATTCAATATGGATGAAGGCATGGAACGGTTTTCTAACTAAAACACTGAAATAAGGTGGTCAGCTTGTATGCGCATATTCTTTTCTGTGTCACCTGTAGCGAATAGGCCTCAAGTAGATAAACGGGAGTGACTTATACAGGCACAACAAACAAACAGGAAATCAATAGGGCAAAACATAAGAAAAGAAATTACAATAAAAGAGCGCTAAATTTTGGTCTTTATAAAACACCATTCCTGAAGAAAAAAGGACATGTCTTGGACAGTACCCAGAAATGGAGGAGATCTTGGAGTGGTTTGAAGCCCAGAGACAAAATGAATATGGAGTGTCTTGGGTATGTGTTTGTTAGCAAGCTCTCAAGATTGCACAAGCCAAGAAATCTGAAGGCTTCATCACTTCTCAGGTTGGTGTACATGTTGTTTTCTATTTATTTTATAATGAGGGTGTAGAGCAATTAAGTCCAGCACAAAAATGACTTTCACATTTTTTGTTTTAAATTACTCACTTTGGAATAGATGGAATGACTGCATCCCCTTTTGGACAGTTCCCGGACTTACCAATTCACCATGTGTGTCATAATGAAATCTTATAACATGAAGTGTTGAATGTAATTAAAACATCCAAGGCAATGTATTGATAAAATAATGTTCTCACCGTACGTAATTATGTCGATTGGAGGGACATTCTCAAGTACAGAACATTAGCCAAATTTCTCACTTCTTTGGCTTTCTAACAAGTTTAGCAACTTCAAACACCGTCATCCGATCATGGGTGTATCAGATATCTGAGACCACGCACGCCCAAAGAGCCATGATCTGGTCAAGCGTCCCTGGTCCATATAAAAAGAGTAGCTGATCGATAGCTCGCTCTCTTTTCTCTTACCTGCATGACTCATCGCGCGTCTGCCACTTGGCACGGCCGTGCGGGCATGCACTGCGGCCTTAAGTTCAGCACGTGGGCCATACGCGGTGACCATCTGCAGCATGAGACCAAATCTGTCCACAACAGATTTAACTCCATGTTTGCTGGTTCTTGGGAATGAGCCTTTTTTTTGCACAAGGGAATCTCCCCAAATTGACGAGCATTGTAGCGCTAACGTTGTTTTTGTGCTAGTACAGTGGAACCTCGGTTCTCGACCATAATCCGTTCCAGAACACTGTTCGAAAACCGATTTGTACGATCACCAAAATCGTTTTTCCCATTAAAAGTAATGTAAAATCGTTTTAATCCGTTCCGACACCCTGAATGTTTACCTTGAACGTAAACATGAAGCTAACCCAGGCTAATCGTACGTTCGCGTTCGCGTTAGCGTAATCTTTCGTACGGAAGATTACGCTAACGCGAACGTGTAAAAATAAAAAAATCAGGTCGTTTACAAGTCATTTAGCAACCGGGTCCCCACAAAAAGTGACTAGCGCTTCATTGGAAAGGGAGCTCCATTCAAACACCCTGAATGTTTTACGTAGACAAAGTTAACTGAGGCTAATCGTACGTTCGCGTTATCGTAATATTCCGTATGAAAGATTACGCTAACATGAACGTGTGAAAATAAAAAAAAGGATTATGAATAGGATTTCTTACCTCAGCATCGCACCCTAGCGTACCGGCATTCGAACTCCGATTTTTTGAACGAACAGCGAAGCAAGAATTTCTTGAAATTTTTGGTCGAACACCGATTTGTCCAAACTGAGAGGCGTTCGAAAACCGAGGTTCCACTGAAACTTTTAGCGGACTTTCAGCGGTTGGAAACTCCCATCATCTCCAGTGCACTCATTAGCGCACTCAGCACTGCCCCGGACTTTGCTAATGTGCTCGAATAGCTAACATAAAAGTATTTTTTAAAAGTCATCCGTTGGTAGACTATGTGTCACAAAATATGATTACTTGTATTTTTCCAAGAACTATGAACAGCCAGTTTCGTATTCAAACAGATACAACACTGGTTGTTTTTTTTAAACTTAACTTTATGAGTGCTCATGAGATGAAATGCTAAGAACGCAAATAAAACCGAGGAGTGCGGTTACAGTCAATCTCTGTCAAATTTAAATGGAAAGATTATACTATTTTTAATATTGGACACCTGCCAAGGTGATGCCAGTTCGGTATTCTATTATACCTCAATGGTGTTTTTAATTTTGACTATTGTATACTGTTCGTTGTCATTATCAGCCAATACTGTTGCTGTTCTATGATTCCCACACCCCTTAGAGCGGATCTGCTTCTGTAACCTTGGAGATTACATAAAGAGTCTCAGGTGAGGACTTTTAGAAGGGATTTGGAATTTGGCATTGTTAGTTTCTTTTATGGTCCTCTTTTGTTCTCGATGCCAGTTTTAAATTTTATGTATTGGCTCCCTATTTTGAGTGCGTATACAGATGCTCCCCTATTTACGACCATTTGACTTGAAAAACGGTAGATACAAAAAAATATTTCGGGATATCGAAAAATATCCGGACATTGCTGTAAGTTAGATTTTGTATTGTGTGCACCTTTTTCCGAGTAGAGGACAGTAATGTGGTGCTTCTTTCTGACGCATGGCGCTGTGAGAGGTCACCCAGCTTCCACCCCCAAGAAGAAATACTGCTTCTACTTCCTGGTTCGTGTGTTAACATAACAATGTGTACTGTATCGCTAGTGCGCTAAAAACTTTATTTTTTTTTTGTTTAATATCTCGTGCATCCATTCAATATAGTTGGTGTGAAAGTGTGAAGAAGAGGTGAGCCATTTCTTTTGAGAGCAAAGTGGAATAAGAAAGCTTGATGTGGTCGAGAAAATGGTTGGATCGCTTTTTTTTCAGCCACTTGATGCTTATCTTGCAAAAGTAAGGTACACTTAACTTTATTTATCTTTATAGAGCATATTTTTTATGAAATGTTTATTTTTTAGTACAAAACAATACAGGTTACTTATACAAGCCTTAAACATACTTATATAAACAATAAACATACAAAATATAGCACTGAAGCAACTTACGAACAAATTCAACTTATGAACGATTGTCTGGAATCTATTAAGTTCGGGACCTATCTCGTTCGTAAGTAGGGCAGCGTCTGTATATTCATAACAAATCATAAAAAGTGATTTTTCTTAAGAAATATTTGAGGAAAAGTCAATTTAACCATTTATTGATCATTTATCCAGAAACAAAACACAGAACATTAACTATACATGCATTACAATTAAAATTAATCAAACCAAAATACACCCTTAATAAAGCTTAGACAAAGCTAATTGATATATAGTGGAATGACACTTTTGAAATATATATATTTAGAAAACTTGAACTAAAACCAAATAGCAAAAAATCATAACAGAAACAACATAATGGACAAATAAACAAATAATATAACTTTTCCCCTTCATTTCAGTAGTAAAAATGGGGAACAGTATCATGAGAAATAAGACTTTTAATAACATTATTTAATATTTACACACCTGGCAACTCAAGTGAGGATAAGCGATTTGGAAAATTAATGAAATGAACACATTTTCACACAGAATATAAATTCGCTCGAGTTCCGCGATGTTTCCTTATGAAATACTTAGAACAACTCATTGTCAGTTTGTATAAAAAAGTGTTTAATGAACGCAATACTTTCCACTAGACCAGTTTTTACAAAAAATTCCCGTTGATAAAACATTTCGGTTTGTCCACAGCAACAAGCTGGTGCAACATTGTGTCCCATTTCAGAAGTTACACTTGGAAAATAAAAGTATGGCAGTATAGTAACAGATCACCACACTTTCTTGGACCACAAGCTCTCTCTTAAGTAGTGCATTAAAACTGTTGTTTCTCAACTGGTGGGTCAAGACCCAAAAGAGGGTTGCGGACCAATTTTGAATGGGTCGCAGGTCTTTTCATTGGCAAAATATTGCTAAAAAAAAGAAAACCCGGACGGTCAATTACACTCTTTAACAGTAGATGGCGAAATGACCTAGTCGATCTATACTAAATGAATTTCAGTAGTAAATGAAAGTGTGAAAAATATATACAATTGCACAAAACTGAATATATAAAACTTGTGAATTGCTACTGCCAATGTTATTGCACTTAATTTCATTGCACTGTTGTTACAATTTACCATTCTTTTTCATCGCATTAACATTATAACTTAGGCCAGTTTTTCTAAGAACTATGTTGTAATTTTTGCTTTTTTGATGATTTATCTTGATAACCTTTTTTTTTTCTTTACCACACGTTTTACCCAGGAGTGCCATGTCTAATCTTGTTACATACAATGTTTCACAACTTTGATATCAATGACAATAGAGACAATTCTATTATATTCTATTCTACCTGGTCAGCCCATTGGCATGTTTGAGATGAAACACATTATTTTATTGTGGTTTTGTTGGTTTTATTTCCTTTTTCTTCCAATAATAATGAGTCCCAAGAAAGTTTGTGATGAGGGGAAGGAAACGTGCAAAACAGTGACAACAACGATCAGGTTAAAGTAGGAAACGATTGCAAAATATGAAAATGGCATATGGGTGTCTGTCATTGAAGCGCTGCTGGGAGGTACAGTTAATGGTTTAAAAATGTTATAGTTTCATCTTTTTACCAGTATATAATATTTATTAACTACATAAACAAATAACTATCAATGTTTAGGTGTAAGCTTTGTTAAAATTTTGAATTTCTTTTTGGTATTTGGCTATGTTAAAGCAATTTTAGGGGATTGGTTATATGCGATGTAAGCTTCGATGCTAGTATATACGGTACTCGCTTTGGTTTTTCAGTTTTTTATTTTTTTATTTTTTATTTTTTAAGATAAATGTATTCTACTATCTATGCTTCAAATTGCACAACATTTTATTCGAAATATTTGAGAACTGAAAATATTTTTCTTGACTTGGGTCATGGCTTGCAATTAGCATTACTATATTTTTCTGTTCTGGCAATTTTTCTAATCATGTTTTAATTTTTTTTATCAAGATGTTTATCAAATTTCGTGCAAAAATTGCTAAATTAGCCTTCGTGCATTTTAGGTTATTCCCTGCATATCACATTTTGTCCTTCAAAATAGGGACATAATGAACTAATTTTCTTGTAGATATCCGTATTTATGTCTACATATTTTTTTCCTCTTGTTGCAGATGTATCGGACCTGAGACTATCAGTAGATAAAAAATAAATGAAACAAATTGAATCCATCCTTTTTCTCCTCCCCCTTTACCAAATTTATAAACACAATGCGGCCAACAACAGAAATGTTTTGCCTACCCAGGCTCTAGATTTCATGCGACTAAGAAAAGTTGAAAAAAATGCAATTTCACGTCTTTGTAACCTTGGACGATTGCACCACTTTGCTAATAGGCTGCTTATTGTCATGACTGCCTAGGTGTAATTAACTCTTAATGAAATAAAGAGAAGAAATCACATTGGTCTCTCTTTTCATCACAGCACTTACATCCAATAAAAAGAGTATTTGCTTTTAAAATCCACCTCTTCACATACAAAGTGACATGGACAAGTACCAGTGAGACTGAAACAGCTCGTAGCCTCAAAAAGAATGCCACACTCCCTGGGTTTGCAATTATTCGCAGTTCCACAAAAGTTCTAGGAGGTCAAACCTCAGGCCAGTCTCCTGTAAAAGTATATTCCTATCGCAGTCTGGACCGTCAACACCAATTCTCCATTCAGGAGTAAACTTTCATTTTTTTGATAAAGCTGCTTCTTTGGGTTGACTCGGGGCATGCCGAGGCTCATTTCTTTGTTACACTTCCATAGGCCCGGACTGTTTGCGAATCTCCCTCGATACACTCACTGAGTTTCACTTCCAATGTTTCCTGCCTCTCTTATGACATCACAGATACTATTGTATATACAAGTCATTTTAGGTCACCTGCTTCCGACGGTATATGTTCACTCCGACTGCGTGTGGCAGTGTGCTGTGATTTATACATTATTGCATTTGGGAACCAACCACATATGATACACATAACATCCTATGTACATTATTTGGACGAATCAACATCCATTATAACTCATAATCTTTGACATATCAAAGAAGGTGAATCGTGTATTTTCTTGCATTTTTTCTTTTTGGTGCCATGGAGTAAATTATATGATTTTTTTTTTTTGTTGAGGGTTCACACAACCAGATCTGCTGGTGTAGTTTGCATGCAAAACTAACATGGAAGATTTTTGGGGAAACCGCTATTGTCAAAAAAGAATAATGGCACGTATTTTATATGTGAATATTCATTTTCGCTGTTATTGAGGACCCGCGAAAAGTGAAAATCTGCGAAGGAGCATCGCACCTTTATTAAATCCCCCAAGTGTCAAACTCACCTCAACATGACATCCGTAGTATATAACTGTAACAAAATAACAACTATAGAATTACAAATAACTCACAATACAGAATTGCATTTAAATGAATCGTCCTTAAACAAAAGCCCTCCGTATGAAATTGGAGAGCTTCTTCAAGTGTAAGAGAATAATTTAAAGAGGGCGTGGTAGCTGAGTGCTAGCATCGGGTGTCCTCGAATTGAGGTCTCTGCAATGATTAAAATACAAGCTTCCCAAAAGTAGGGTTTTACCATGAGTTTTGGCTCAAGGTCATCCGTTTAATGTGTAATAGAACAAAACGTCCAAACAACTGACTAAAAACGTAAACCTAACCTGACAAAGTTTAAACAAGAAACAACAACAGAAACTGGAAATGGAAACTACAAGGAATAAAGTAACAAGGTACCAAAAACAAACAAACCTATCGTGGAAGTAAAAATGACAAAGGATGACAGAAGAAGAAGAAGAAGAAGAAGAAGAAGAAGAAGAAGAAAAGGAAAAAAAAAAAAAAAAAGAAAAAAACCTCAAAAAAGACCCAACAGAGTTTGCTGAACAAAATGTGCTTTTAAAGGGGTTCAGGATGATTGGGAACAGGTGTGTGATAATTATCACGTACCTGTTGCCAGTTTAAAATGCCAGTTGGGGCCCTCTGGTGGTGGGAGGTATGCTAGACCTTAACAGTTATCATACTTTTTAATTCACATTCAAACAATGTACACTGACATGCATTGCATCACAAAAGAAAACACATTCTACGAGGGTTGAACAAAATTAGTAATTTTTGGGATCTGTAAAAAATGACAATATTTTGGGACCTATTTTTACAAGACGACTAAACTTTTGAGGTCTTTTACAAAAACGTACCCCAATGTTTGCTTGTTGGAAAAAATGTTACAGGAGAATTATACCTCAAAACTAGAAGTTTTTTTGTCAAAATCTCCTGCAAAATAGCACCTACTCTTCTTGTTTTTGTCAGAAGAAGAAAAACAAGGGATTTCCTTTCTCTCGATATGTTTATATAGGTGCAGCAAAAAGATAATAATCATCCTTATAACTTGCATTAATAAGATCTCCCGCTCTTTTTTTATTGCAATATTTCAAACCCGAGCCACAATGCGCCTTTGTGCTGTTGAAATAAAAATTCAGGATTTAACTCACAGGCGCTTTCATGAGGGGCAAGGTGGCAGACATCAGGAAACACCCACACAAGCCATGCAATTTCTTATGATTTGGTGTAAAAATGCAGCAAGGCTGAAAGAGAAAGAAAAGGATGAGGATGAGGGATAGTGGAAACAGAGATACGCACAGGCGGGATGGAATGATGTATGGAAGAAGACTGCCGGAAGGGGCTTGTTTTTATATTTGTACAAAAGTCAAACATTCTTTTTGTGCAATTATCAAGCACGTCCTGCAGCAACTCGGTTAACTGGCCAAAACAGCACTCGGGAATGTAGTACACGAACAGAACGGTAATTTATTTTCCTCAAGAGGAAAGCATCCTCTTGAAGCCTGCTGTACAAACATTCATATCAATTTCAGCTGTCAGTCATTACAGTAGTGTGACATTTTCTATCACGTTTGCCTTTGTTGTGTGTCTCGTATTAAAGCTGCAGAGTGTACTCCTCGCTTTCATTACTTGATTTGTTCCGATGCACTTTCCGTCTGAACTTGTCTGACACACCTGCCAGCCAAATGAAGACAGACATACCCTAGGAAAGCCTCAATAATTGGTTTTCTTGCCGCAAGTTAACACTTTTTTCTACTTTGAAAAACTGCTCCATAGTTTGTATTGGCTTCCTAGATTGGCACATTTTTCTTTGATAATTATGTACCTGAATATCCTGGTTAATGCTCTTAATGGGCATTTTAGCAGTTTCAGATGTTCAAATTATTCGAGGTAATTGCAAAATGGAAGCGGCACATGCGAATTAAGTCACAATAAAGAAGAAAAGTCATAAATGTTACTGCCTTTATGACTTAAAGTAGGGTTAAGCTGAGGAACACTTAAAGCATGAAAGATAGAAATCAAGATCAACAATTTATAAGGAATCAGGAAATATAAATGGCTACCGACCTACATACCAACCCACCTATCATTCAATCAATCCAAACACTTTATTTGTCCCCAAGGGGCAATCAAAAGGCACACAGAGTAGCATACAACACCCACCCACATACATACAATAATCCAATGTTCGACCGTAAAATGCTGAAGTGATGAAGTCCATACAATAAATGAGATTGAATACAATGTTTAAAAGTGAATACATGTATGAAAAGTACTACTATAAATTAGTTACTGCACTGTCGTGAATGACGCAGGGGCAGAACAAAGAAAATGACTAGAACCGCTTTCTTCCATCTTCGCAAAATTGCTAAAATTCGTCCTATACTGTCTCAGTCGGATGTGGAGATTATAATTCACGCGTTTGTTACCTCCCGCCTCGATTACTGCAATGCACTACTCTCCGGTCTCCCGAAGTCCAGAATCAAGAGTCTTCAGCTGGTATAAAATGCTGCAGCGAGGCTTTTAACTAGGACAAAAAAGTCCGATCGCATCACGCTGATTTTGGCTAACCAGCATTGGCTCCCTGTTAGCCTAAGATGTGATTTCAAGGTTCTTTTAGTATTATACAAAATCATACATGGACTTCCTCCCTCATATCTTTCAGATATGATTTCCCCCTATGTTCCGGTCCTAAGCCTTCGTTCTGAGAGCGCCGGTCTTCTGGTGATCCCAAGAGCCAAGAAGTGTTCCGCTGGTTCGAGAGCGTTCTCCATCCGGGCACCGGTGCTGTGGAATGCTCTTCCCCCTGAGATCCGTTCTGCAACCTCAGTGTAAATGAGCTTAAATCCAAAACTAAGTTTAAAACACACTTCTACTCTATAGCATATGAATAACCTATACTTTTCTTGGACAATATCTCTGTATTATTTGTGATTGCAACATCCTTTGCTGTCTGGTAATCCTGAAAGGGGGATGCCACATGTGCGGTCCCTTCTCAAGGTTTCTTCATTTTCCTCATATTGAGGTTTTTGAGTTTTTCCTTGCCCTCATGTTGGTTCCAGATCAGGGGATGGTGTAATAATAGTCTGAAAAAATAGTCTGTGTAATAACCTGTGAAGCCCTTTGAGACTCTTTGTGATTAAGGGCTATACAAATAAAAATGACTGGACTTGACTTGACTTACCGAATACAAGCCCTGACACAGCCTCAATAATAGTTTTTCTTGCCGTAGGTGAACCATTTTTTACTTGCAAAAACAGTACCATAGTTTGTATTGTGTTGCTAGATTGTCTATGCTTTTAATGGGCTTCTTAGCGCTTTCAGACGTTCAAATCATTCAAGATAATTGGAAAATGGAAGCGGCACATGGTACTTAAGTCTCAATAAAAAGGAAAAATAGAGATTATCACTGCATTTATGATCTGAAATAAAGACAAGCCGAAAAAACATTTTAAGTTCCTGTGTCAAACTCAAGGCCCGGGGGCAAATGAGGCCCGCCACATCATCTCAGGTGGCCTGCAAGAGCTTAACGTCTGGGCTTCTAAAACAGAGACAAACTCAGTTTGGCTGTGGGGCCAGATCCAGACATTCTGTTATCAAACAGGCCCGATCAGTAAAATATTATCGACTCCAAATGTTTTGCTTTGCTTTTTAGTATAATGCTGGACTATTGAGTCTTTTTTAGTAACCTGTAATAAACCTGTATTATAATCACAAATCCTCAACATAACACATTTATCCACAATGGGGAAATGTTTGGCATTGAATGTGTAAGTTTATTTTAACAGGGGAATGGATACAGTTTTACACCTGAGGCAAAACTCAACACACTATGCAAATTAAACACTACTATCTAGCCACCAAAGAGAACATTTGCATTCGTTTAAAAAAATTACAACTTTAGATAGAAATGACCAATAAACTGGTTTCTTTTATTGATATACTCAGAAATTTATGGCCGGCCGGATTAAATCATCCAGCGGGCGATACAGCCCGGGGGCCATATGTTTAACATGACTGGCTGATAAATAAATGGGTTGAAATAGTACTTTGACCAAAAACTACATTTCCCACAATGCCCGTCCACTGCAATACCTGTGAAGCAACTGCAGAACTTTTCTACACGGCAGTGTACCTACCTAGCCGTGTAAGTACACAACATCGTCACTACGCGGCAGTGTTTGTCAAGGACCCGCTCGGGGTGTCACAGAGGCAAGGTTTAAGGCGACAATCGGTTGTTTATTTTGTCCAAGTTTGGTACCCAGGTAAGACAAAAAAGAAAAGAAAAATTGATGCAACAGTATCTTGATCACTAAAGGCAGTTGTCGTAGTCCAGGGGCAGGCAAGGTGCTGATGATCCAATAAACTCACTTTGGCGAAAGTGACAGTCGATATGTTCGGTGGGTGAAATTTCTGGTCAGGAAAGGAGGCAGGGATTTGCTACAATGTAAGCAAAACAAGGCTGAGACAACGCTAAAACGATACAAGAGCAGCAATGAACTGGCAGAGTGCCCCAAAACAGGAATGCTTAAATAGTGAGCAGGAGAGGTGATTGGGGTCAAATCAGGTCAAGTCACACCAGGTGACAGTATAAATCGGAGCAAAGGAGGATGTGACCAAAAAGTAAAAGGGAATGCGAGAGGGGAAGAGAGAGGAAAAACCAAACCTGACAGCCAGAATGACAGTGATTCTATGTCAATGGAAATGAGTGGAACTGAGAAACAAAGTTTCCTCAAAATATCCATGAAAAATTGGTTTTATTTAATTGATATATGGCAGCACGGAAGCGCAGTGGTTAGCGCAGGTGCAGCACAGTTCTGAGGTCATGAGATCAAACCTTCCTGTGTGGAATTTGCATGTTCTCCCCGTGCTTGCCTGGGTTTCCTCTGAGCACTCCAGTTTCCTTCCACATTCCAAAAACATGCATGTCAGGTTGATTGGCCGGTTCAAATTGCTTCAGGTCTGTCCCTGTGTGCCCTTCAACTGGCTGGTAACCTGTTCAGGGTGTCCCCTGCCCACTGCCCGAAGATAGCTGGGATGGGCTCCAGCACCCCCGCGACCCTACTGAGTATAAGCGGTGCAGATAATGAATGAATGAATGAATATTTCATATAGATTTTTTTTCAATATAATTGTAATGTTTGTGACTAAATAGTTAATGCATTTATTTTACATGAAGAAGTAATATAATTTATTTGACATACGCTTCAATTACATTTAGTTACATTCATAACTTACATAAGCCCTTTGAGGACAGCCGTTATGTTTATGCGACCCTTGGTGAAGATTAGTTTGATACCTCTGATTTAAAGTATGAAAGATGGAATAGAAAAAGATTGACAATTTAATAGGATTCAGTAAATGTAAAATTGAAGTTAACAGCTTACTTATCTACCTACCTACCCACCTACCATGAAAGAAAATGTCACACTAAATTGTTTCCAACAAATGACGGCAAAATGGCATCCTTGTAAAAAACAAAAAGACAAATGAACTATTTTGTTCCAGTTCCAGTTGTAGTTTTTTGTGTAAAATTGTAAGAAATTCTACATTCATGTTGTAATTTGCAAATGTAAGCACTAAAACACTTACGGGATTTTTGTATTTTAATGATCACAGAGACTTGGCTATGTGGGACTGGAGTCGTCCAATTTCGTTGTCACAGCATATCCCATGTTGTAACAATGACAATAAAGGCATATTCTATTCTATTCTATTCTATTCTATTCTATTCTATTCTATCTGAGGATATTGGATGCTAATGTGGAGCCAGCCAACCACTCTCTGAATCTCTCTCTTACACTGAAAAGAAAAGCCCTCCAACAAAATTTGTTGTACTTGTAAATGACTATAAAGACAATTCAATCAACTTCGATTCTGTGGTCTGAGTTTTATGCTATTTCTCTTTTTCATTAAAACAAATGTGATCACTGTACATGACAATAGCATTGAATCTTACTAATTTGAAAAATAATATTCTATATTTTGGACCTAAAATAAAGTAAAATCTATATTTCCCTTTTGTTATTTATCGGTAACCATTCATTCAGCCGACACACTAATCATGCTGGTTTAAACGAAAATCCAATTTAAATTTGATTACCCATTCCCACAAACACATAATCTCATGCATATTTTAACACTAGACTGTAGTGAAAAGTATAAAGTACTGTACATGTTTTAGCAACTTGTTTGGGAGTTGTATGGAATATTTGAGTTAACATAAAAACATATGCGAAACAATTAAAAAAGCTGTAGTTGAGGTTATCCTGACTTTAAACTCTAAAGAAAATATAAGAAAGATCCATTATAAAACAAGGTACATGTGAAATAAAATTGTATTTTTCAATCAATATTATTTTATTTTATATAATGAAGACATTTAAATCTCAGTACTTGACAATATGTTGTAGTTTTATTTGGATAAGTATTGTTGTTTTGCTAAAGTCGTATATCTCAGCCGGTAAGGACGTCATCTTGAGGTAAAGATGACCCTTAGGGGCTTTTATGAAGGGGCATCTCTACTTTGTGTTTTTTTACATTTGGGTTTTGGCACCATAACCGCTATAACTGAGGGATAACTGTATATAAAACTGTATATCTATCAGTATGAATACATCTAGACATATAGCTAGATACGAAGAGAAAGAAAGTTTCACGGCTTTTTCTGGCATGCGAATAAGCTGAGGATCTCCATCCAAGCCCGTCTTCCAACATCAGCTTGTATAACAGGGAGATGCGTGTTATTGATGCTTGGCGTCTGCCGTGGCTTTAATAATGCAGCGATTGCCATATGTAAATTATTCTAGTGAAGCCGGTCGTCGCGACAGGGGGAGCAATTTGAGAAATGAAGCTGCTACGGGCGTTTTAAGATGAACAACAAATTCGGTGCATGAACAATATGCAGGGGTGCTAAAATATTCAGCATAGCCCGCGAACATGCTTCTTCTTGGGCTACTGTGCTCTAAAAAATGCGCCAACTGGTGACAATAGCAAATGCGATCCTCACACAATATATATTCGAGCAAAGAAGCAGGATTTCCCCATTTCAAAACACAATTTCGAAGAAGCGGATGAAAAGCGAGAACACAAATATTTAACGAGCACATGGGGAGGATTTCCAAATTAAAAACGACAGTGTTCTTTACTTTGCTTTAGTGGGCTTTGTAATGCTGCAGTGATTTGACGCAAATGGCTCCCGTCAGCACTATCGGCCCCATTTCAATGTGGTTGAAGTCACTGGGAATGAGTTCCGAGCGTACGTTCCACTAGTTCTTTAAAAATGCAAAGGATTAAGGAGGAGTTGTTTTGCGCCGCATCAATCAAGCTCGACTGAGTGAAAAAAAGGACAGGAGGGAAATGAAATCGGAGCTAGAGCAGTTTTAAGTCTCATAGGCTTACTTTTTTCTCATAGAAGTAAAATCAATACACCGAGGGGATCAATGATAACTCCGACAGCAACAATATTTGGATTCAATATTGGAGTAGGCATACCGAATCAGACAGACCAAGTTATTAAATATAACACAAAAATATTTTGCCTCTTTTTATGGAAATATATTGATTATGTATGAACTTTTTTGTCCAACATGTTTCTCTTTTTGTTATCTATAGGAAAGAGCACAGTCACATTTGAATGGATTGATGAAACTCAAAGAATAATTTCAACAACCTCAGCTTTGGTGCAGTAATCCCTTGCGATTCTGTGGTTTACTTTTCGCAGGTTCACTACTTTCCGGATTTTTATCGTGCATTCTGATTGGCTAAACAGTCGCTCCCCTTCATCTTTGCCTGTGCCTTGTGGTTTAATATGTACATTTACATATAACAGCTTGCCGGGCTAACATTACATACGCGCAAATTCTCTTGCAATTTTGTGTTTCTCGAGCAGTACATTACAGTTATCCATTTCAATTGTTGGTGATATATCAGTTCAAAAGGATCTTTTTGCAGATAAGAAAAAAGAGTGACAACAACTGTTTATCACCATGTTCTTCTTTACTTCAGACGCAGCAAACGCTGCAGGAAAAGTCAGGATGCATCACCTTATTCAGAGGAGCAGTGAAATACACTACTAAAAAGGACTGCGAAACCCATCCTTTGTGCAATGGTATGCCCCAGCAGCAGTGTTGTGGTGTGTGACGTCATGTCGAACACGCAGGTCTTAAATACGCTACGTTTCTTTTACTCATTGTTGTCATTTTAGCTCAGACACACACAAACATACACTCAAGTTAGTATTTGTTTGACTGTTCTTTGTATCTTTTTCATATTCATTTTTCATTTTCTCCCGTTCATTGAGGATTAAAATGATAATTTGACAGTACAGAAGTTATGTGTAAAAAAAGTCTGGAGTTGGATTGTTTGGTTTCGATCTATTTTAGAGAAATTATTATATAATAATGAAAAAAGCAAGGTTTCGCCTTGGCAGATTTTGCCTATAGCCGGGTCTTTTTTTAAAAGTAACCCCTGCAAAAGAAAAACAAAAAAAAAACGAGGGATGTATTAGTACTTTTGTCCAGGAAGTTGAATGAAATCATGCCTAGCTATTTTTGAAATCCCCACTTACTCACTGAATATTCCAGCAAATATACATGAGAATATTTTAAATATTAAATATCGATTTTACATCGCAGACTCGTCGATGGCGTCGTGATTTTTAATCGGGTCTTTGGCGCTCCACCGATTGCAAATTGCCACATTCAAAACAGTGTGCCAGATATGTAGAGCAATATTTTAAATATCAAAAGGTTGCAATTTGACACTACGCTTATAAAGGGTCACAACCATTAACCGCCTGTCTGGCTCCATACCAATAAATATGTAAATACCTGGATGGTATTGTAAACGACATTTAATTTCAGAATTCCCCTTTGTAGAATGTTTACTGACATTATAAAGATGTGGCATGAAATGCCATCGTCACTCGTATGCAGTAATTGGCTGAATGTAAGCAGAAAGACTAGTTTGAACATTCTGTGAGCAGCCCTATCATCAATCACCTTATGCTGTATAGACACAATTTTATAACCCTGTAGTAGTCATTTCATCGCAATACATATTTTTGTGTGTGTGAATCATCTCTAGCCTGGATTTTCAAGGATCAGACCGCCAGACTTTAGATATTTATATAGTATGTATTAAGATATACATGACATTTACAACTGTATCAATTTCAAACGGCTTATTTTTTATGCCAACAAGGTTTATAGCGGATTTGACGAAAAAAATAAAGTAAAACACCCAATGCCAAATGACCGCAGTTATGAGGGCAAAAAAAATGGACCCAAAGGCAAGTTTACACGACAAAGAATAATCAATTTGACCTTGCAAGTCGGTTTTTGTATAGCACTGTGAAAGGGACTCCACTTGACCAAGAGATGTCGCTGTATCGTGTAGTGCAACCGAAAACGCATGCTTCAAGGCATGCGTAAGATTACAAACTACGGAGATCCAGAGTGATTAAATCGCAGCATTTTTCTTCTCATTTTTTCCCCCAGCCATACAAGAGTTTTGATATTTTTTTGTTTCAATCGTGTATGCACCCTCTTAGGTGAACTTCATATTATATCCTATAAATACAAATCTCTCGACCGAAGACCGATTGAAGAACCATGTTTGTATGCGAGTTCATATCTTTTTTCTTACATTTCAAATCAATTCAGGTTTTTAGTAAATAAAATATTTTTCAAACCTCTAAGAGGAGTTCAATATTATACCTATCTTTGTGATGCTTTTATTTTGAAACCTACACTTTTGATAGTGTCTTAATCATTTTAAACCAAGACTTGCTTGATTTATGACTTATACTTTGTCTCTACATCATTCATATTAAAGTGGGCTTTGTTTTATTACATTAAAATACACAGCATAACATATAGTATACAGTGGAACCTCGGTTTTCGAACGCCTCTCAGTTCGAACAAATCGGAGTTCGACCCAAAATTTTGAGAAATTCTTGCTTCGCTGTTCGGTCAAAAATTCGGAGTTCGAACGCCGGTAATGGGTGAGTGCGATGCTAAGCGGCGTACGGGTGTAGATCGTGTAGATCGCCCCCACCCCTCGTGACCAACTGTTATCACGTGCGCACTTGCCTCTTTTTGCTTTCACTTTTAATATCGGTGAACGGAGTGTTTTAGCCCCTAACTATGCCTTCGAAGAAAGTCGGTGCAAGCAGGACAGGTGAAAAAAGAAAAGTTGTTCGTACAACTATTGCCTTTAAGAAAGACATAATAGCTAAATATGAAAGAGGTGTGCGAGTTTCCGATCTTGCTAGGGAATACAGCATGCACCCTCTGCTGACCACCACAAAGGTAAGAAATCCTATTCATAATTCTTTTCTTTATCTTTTTTTTTTTTACACGTTCGTGTTAGCGTAATCTTTCGTACGAAGCCTGGGTTAGCTTTATGATCACGTCGAACATTCAGGTAAACATTCAGGGTGTTGGAACTGAGCCCAAAATTCAGGGTGTTGGAACGGAGTCCCCTTTCCAATGAAGCGCTAGCCACTTGTGGTGCTAAATGACTTGTAAACGACCTGATTTTTTTATTTTTACACGTTCATGTTAGCGTAATCTATCGTACGGAAGATTACGATAACGCGAACGTACGATTAGCCTGGGTTAGCTTCATGTTTACGTTAAACATTCATGGTAAACATTCAGGGTGTTGGAACGGATTAAAACGATTTACATTATTTTTAATGGGAAAAATGATTTCGGTGATTGAACAAATTGGTTCTCGAACAGGGTTCTGGAATGGATTATGGTCGAGAACCGAGGTTCCACTATATAGTATGGGATATTTCTTAAATGTTTTTAAGCAGATTCTTTCAGGGCATTTGGAAACATTCTACTCGCTGACACCATCTTCTGGCTTAATTCGTCGCAGCCTCTGTCAAGCTGCTCGGGTGTCCCATGCAAGTACCTGCTTTTCTTAGATGCGCTCGAATAAACACTTCTTTTGTCATCCTTTTGGGGTTTTGGGTTGGTGTTTGGACTGTATTTGTTGAAGATGATTGTAATTGTTGTTTATTTTCCCCCTCATTTCTTCACACACACATTTTGTAAGGCAAGATGGTAGACAATTATATCAACTCCCTCTTGGTTACGCTAACATTATGTCAAATGAGTGCAAATTTCTCGACTTACAGTTTTTGAAAATGCTCGTTTTTATGATGGTTATTGTATTTTTCAATGACATAAATCATTGTTTTATAATGAATGAATGTCTTTTTACCATTGGGAGGCGCTTAATAATACACACTGTCTCTACAGCGCCCCAGTTTGTCATATTTGACTACAATGGCGTCGTCGTCTAATGCAAACAAAAACCAGTGCTACAGCAAGCAATAAAACAGCACAGAAACATGGCGGCGACTTAAGTAGTGACTATGCAAAAGAAATACAAATTTCTCGGCCTATAATTGTTTTTAAATAAAAATAAACATTGTTATGATAATTCATGTATTTTTGCCTAAAATTCAAAACAATGTTTTTTTACTGAATGAAAGTTTCTTTGTACCAAAAGGAGGCACTTAATATTGCACACCATCCCTTTAATGAAGAAGAAAAAAATAGACTCGCAAACAAGCTAAAACCATTTCTTGAACAAACCTTTTAGGCAGGATATGGCAAGGGCACTACAAGAAACAAATAAAGCTCTTTTTCTGGAGTCATTTCCAAACCTTTATATGATTGGGAAAAAAGGAGTTTGTAAATTCTTCTTGAAATAATAGTTGGTTCCACAATAAAGTCAGAATAATTCAATTCGTTTTGTTGAGTTCAGCAAGTACACCTGGGTAAAGATAAATGGACCGATTTTTGATTCAACAAACATATCGTGTATGTTATTCTCTGCTGTGGCAAAGCAAATATGTAGTTTTCAGTCTTGATGGCCTAAACTATCGTTTTTTTTTAACTTAAGCAAATGCCAATCCAATGATAAACACTGAATAGTTGATAATTATATTAATTATTATAAGATTCGGTAACACCTTCCAATATCTTTCCTATTTAGTCCAACGTGAATAATCAAGGGCAGTCCTTCTCCAAAAGGTTACTCTTGTTAAGAAACGAACCCTGATGGAACACATTTTGTGCCTCTTGTTACCCATCTGTCCTTTGCAAAAGAGAATGCATCCATCTAACAAACATACCCTTTCAATTTAATTCTCATTCACACGTTTTAAACAGAGAGCAGTCACTTCTGCAGCTACAGAATATAATTACGAGTTTCTTACACTGGAAATGTCACACTATAGATAAAATCCAATAGAACACTGAATAATGAATAATGAGTCATGCATTTTGGACAATGAAATAATTTAAATGCTTGAGTCAGTGGAAAGATTGCAAACGGGTTCACTGGGAGCAATTCATGTGGTCACATTCTCACATTGGCTATTAAAAATATAATTTATATTAATAACATCTCAGTGTATCAAATCGTATTACGGATTGTCATCGAAAAGTTTCGATTTTGGTTTGGTATAACAATTTCAGTCTGGTGTTGGAATATTGAAACGTGTCAAAGTTCTCCTGTAACATCCTTTCCATTTATTGAAATCATCCGTCCATTATCTGCACCGCTTATCCTCACTGGGGTCACAGGGTGCCGGAGCCCATCCCAGCTGACTTTGGGCAGTGGTCGCAATGATTCAAATACAAAAGTCACGAATGTAGCGGTTTACCACGAGTATACTCCAGGTCATTCGTTTCATGGGTAATGGTTCTGGCGTTGCTGAGATACAAGCTTGGCAGGAGTGGCTTGTGAGGGTTATTACGTAGCTTAGCAGTAGCAGTAGGCAGCCTCACTATTGACTTTTTTCCCGACCTTCCCTCAGCTGCTTCCTGGACCCAGTAACAATTCAAGCCGCACCCGCCAGTGATCACCATTACTTTGCAATCTTCTAACTCGCTTCAGAGTCTGATTTATTTGATGAATTTTTTTAAAATGCAATGAGCTGAAAAAATAACAGCTCAGCAGTAGATGACCTTCCTAACCTGCCCTGTGATACCATTTGGTGTCTGCTCAGAACACAGAGCACGTTATGTTGATATCAATGACAATAAAGACAATTTGATTCAAAACCCGCGAACAGTGAACCGGCGATAACCAAAGCACGAAGTAATGAGGGGTGACTGTACAATGGTACCTCTACTTACAAATGTCTCTACGTGCGAAACTTTCAGGTCACGAAATACCTGAACAGAAAATATTGTCTCTAGTTACAAAGACGTTTTAGGAAGTCAAAAATACGGTACAGTACGCACTGTTATTACCTCTTCCAGGGTATCCCGAAGGTAAACAAACTGGCTATCCCTTAAAATTTGCCTGGCAATCCAGTTCACATTCATTCTCCCAGCATGCACTTTGGGTCACCGTCAAATTTAAAAGTTCAGAGTTCAAAGACGAGATGGTCTGCTACGGTCTGAGGACTCAGCCATCATTCAATCAGCCCAAATTAAATACACTTTAGCAAAATTTCATGAATCCTCGGAAATTGTTAAAAGGAATCACTCGGAAAAAGTTTTGGGGCAATCGCTACGTCTGCACCGCGGATCTCCGACGGATTGTCAAAAGCTGGCAAAAGCAGACGTTAATTGTATCAGTTTTTCAATAAACGCCAGGCAAAATGGCAAATTAATATTTTTATTACTTAATTTTGTTGTTGTTTTTTTTTCTGATGTTTATTGTGCGGTAATTTTAACATGTATCTGTTTCATGTTCCGATGCTCTTTTATGAATTTAAAAAAATATATCATACTGTACTTTTGCAGAGCTTAGAATTTGTCTCTACTTATGAAGTATTCAGGTTACAAAGCTACTCCCTGAATGAATTAAATTCGTGGCTATAGGTACCCCTGTACAACTTTTCTAGACTGACACTTTTCACCATTCCCTTTCTTGTTTACCTCGATGACGCTTGCGGCGAGAAATGGTAATCAAACTATGCTACAATTAAATGCCAAAAGCAAATAAATAACATTACACCAATGGCAGATAAATCACATCAAGCCATTAAATTCTGTTGGATCTTAAAAAAAAAATAACTATTCTAAAATGGTGCTTTTGGATCCATTTGCTTGCAAATGATTTCAAAATGGTACGTAAATATTTGTACCGCCAAGTAATAACAGAGGTAGCTTTCAGAATAGGCACTTTTTACACATTCATTCAGATGGGTATAAGATTGTTGTGGCTACTGGATAACACACAGTGACAAAAAGGGAAACACTAACATATTGTTGAGATTAATCATAGGAGAAGTAAAACACATCTTATATTGTGTCTTTTGGGCGGGAAGGACAGTTGGGTTGACATGGAAGTGACATGTTTTAGGGGGCTTTGTCCCCAAACGGTAACAAAGATAGACGACAACATTAGGTAAGCTGAGAAGGGAAAGACGACGCCCCAAGAAACCAATTTCAATTTCCTTCATACTGTGAGCATAATATTATACCGATAGAACGAACTGAATTGCACACTGTTTGACAAGATAACACAGATGAGAAGTCAATCCAATAGAAAAACTGGAAAAAAAATAATGTGGTTACCTAATTTGTAATTTTTTGGAGCCTTGTTTTCATGCCGAACGAACTCAAGTCATGCACAAAATGCAGTTGAACTAGTAAGAGTTATCTTTCTTTGAGTGTTTTTATACATACGGCCATTTTACATAAGTAAAGTTTGTACTGTTATGGGAGTGCTTTAATCCGATTTACTCTCTAGCGAGTGAAATTTATCCGTCAATTCAGAAGAGGATAGGGAGAGTGTAGTCTTTGAAATTTCAGAAGAAACAGACTCGAGTCCATGCTTGAGACTGAAGGAAACAAATTGAACAAAGTTGTCCTTATTGTCCTTGATAACAACGTAGTGTACATTGTTTACAACGAGACGTGTCATCCCAGAATAAACATGTAATAAAATACATAGGGTAAAAATAAGATTAAAAAAAGAATACTACAAATTATTTGGCTAGATAAGCATAACATTCAAAAAGTAGAAGAACAAGAGAACAAGTGCCATTGGGGCCCGGTCACACAGCCGTTTGCGTCTGTATCGAGGCTGAATCATGGCCAGAAATTTCTGCCTGAGAAGCAGACGCTGTTGGACGTTTTGAGATCGCCATACAGACGAGATACAGCAGTGCTTTACACGCGGTCGGAAATTCACACGCGGTTGGCAGCGCGAAAAAGTTTTGCGCTGCTCAAAACTTTAGACCACGTGTAACCGCGGGCGTCACACGTGGTACACACGAGGTAATGACGCGGTACAGACACGGAACGACGTGCTACGGCCGCGGCCAGGGCGTGGTTACGCAAAATTTTAGCGGGTAATCGTGGGTGGAGCACGGTCATAGCACGTTTGTTCTGCGCCTGTATCGCGGTGTTATCACGTGAATTCGCGTGTGTAACGCGTGTGACGGTCAAACGCCTTTCTCCGCGTATATACAGCGCGATTTGCCGAGCACATGTCAGTTGTGCTCGAGACGTTAAGGGGTGAACATGGATCCCCGTCACCGTAGTGACCTCGTCTTAATCCATTTTTATTTCTTGACATTACTTTTCATTTCACAACAAGATAATAAAATAAAAATGAAAAACTATTACAATAATAACATATTGGCTTCTTTGGTGCCATAGCTTGAAATCTTGATCTTCACGGGACTGTGTCTTGAGCGGTTATGATTTCTACAGCCCGGTGTTGTGCCGAGAAATGCATCCCTGCCGAGATTTGCATCCCCTCGCTACTACAACCACTTTTACTTAGTTTTATCTCACTTTTATATCATTTTTCGGGAATGTGATGGCGAAGATATAACCAAAACCACTACGACTTGCATTTGTTGGGAATGTATACAATTTAAACCATTCTGTCTTTGTATTTGTTGTGAATGTAATCGAACGGTAATGCACACCGTATATAAATCACTTTTGAGAACTGTTATGCACGAAACCATAAAGCTTATTATGCTGAAATAAGCTTTATGGTAGAGTGCATAACAGTTTCAATACGAGCGATTTGAATTGAAAAATAAACATGTTACCTGCTCAAAAGTGATTTATATACGGTGTGCATTACCGTTCCATTACATTCACAACAAATACAAAGACGGAACGGTTTCAGTTGTATTACATTCCCAACAAATGCAAGACAAAGTGGTTTTGGTTATATGTCCGCTATTACATTCCTGAAAAGTGATATAAAAGTGAGATAAAACCAGGTCAAAGTGGTTATAGTAGCCAGAAGATGCAAATCTCGGCAGGGATGCATTTCTCGGCACAACACCGGCTCGGCAGCTTTTATACCCGTGGTCCACACGCGGAAATGACGCAGCAAAGACTCGATGAGGAAGCGGAACAGTCGCAGGCGTCTGTTTTGCGGGCATACCACCGATGAACAGCGGGTTGGCCAATTTTGCGCATTTTCCATCGCGGGCAACCCCGGGCAAAAAAAAAGGCAAAATTTTACCCGCGATACAGACGCAAACGGCTGTGTGACCGGGCCCTTAGCAGCAACATCGTGCAAAAATAACAATTAGAGAACAAAATATGAATATACTTTTGTCAATACAAGGCAACACATTTTTCAGAATTGTGTGCTTGTTTAGGGTGGTGTTGGCTCTTGGCAAGAAAGTGCCTCTGACTCTGTCAGTCCCCTTTTAAAGAAACTTGTAGCTCCTGCCAGAAGAAGGCAGGCAAAATAGGTGGAAGCAGAGGTGAGAGGAGTCTTTAATTATGTCGTCACCTATGCCGAGGTAGCCTGAGCCGTCAATACCTTCCAGACTGGGCAGAGATAAACTGATGATTTATAGGCTGTGTTGATGACCCTCTGTGGATTTTATTGTCTGCTGTCGTGCACCTAACATACCAGACAGTGATTCTGTATGCCAGTATGTATGTCCTGTAAATAGATACTGGCAGGTGCTGTGCAGGGATGCTCCTTTCTGACTCTTGTGGTAGCAAAATCCAAGACTAATATTGGAAATGATCTAAAATGGGGAAGAAATGGCTAAGCTAAAAAAGGAGAAAGAAGAAATTCAAAAACATGAAAACAAAAAATGAAGTTGAAGAGAAAAATAATTTGCACCGCTTATCCTCAGTAGGATCGCAGGATGCTGGAGTCCATTCCAGGTGTCTTCAGGCAGTGGGCAGGGGACGCCCTGAACTGGTGTCGAGCCAGTTGCAGGGCACACAGAGACAGACAACTCACTCGCTCATTCACACCTAGGGAATATTTAGACCGGCCAATTAACCTGACATGCATGTTTTTGGGAATGTAGGGAGAAACCGGAGTGCCCGGAGAAAACCCACACACGAAATGGAAGAACATGCAAACTATGCATAGGAAGGCTGGTAGCGGGATTATTTGATCAACTTTAAAGGTCTTTAGACTATCAAGGGGACGGGACTAAAATAAACTTTAACCGTTAGTATCAAGACCGTTAGTATCAAGAAGTTGGAAGCTTTAGGTACTTAGGTTGTAATGTGACTGCAGTTTGGTGGAATGTTGTGTGAGGTATTGCACAGAGTGAATCAAGGAAGCAAGGTTTTCGGTGCTCTGAGGAGAGTGATGAGCCACAAGAGTATGAGTATGGATGTTAAGAGGGGACTGTATGAGAGTGTGATTGTGCCGACTGTGATGTACGGTGCAGAGACTTAGAGCCTGAATGCAGATTTGAGAAGGAAATTAAATGTTATTGAGATGAAGTGTTTGAGAAGTATGTTAGGAGTGACAAGATTGGATACAGTGAGAAATGAAATTGTGAGAGACAGAACTGGAGTAGTCGTGGAACTGAGCAAGCGTGTTGATAAAAGAGTACTCGGTTGGTTTGGACACATGGAGAGGATGGATGAGGAGCAAATGTTGAAGAGGATCTACAGAGCAGAAGTAAATGGAAGGAGACCAAGAGGAAGGCCATCATTGACGTGAATGGTGTAATGAGTGCACTGCAGGAAAGAGGTCTAAATATAGTGGAAGCTAGAACTCTTGTTGGTGATAGGAATGAGTGGAGAGGTGTTGTAAAGGGATAGTAGGATGTTTAGACGTGTTCTAAGGGATGGGCAGGGCACCTGTATGATGCGGCAGGGATAAACCAGTGAAAACTGTCAGGCCCTGCTGTTTAACAGAAGACTGTGTCGTGTCACCCTGACCCGAGTGACATGGCTGCTTTCTTGTGTCCCGTTTCATATGAAGGGACGAAAGCATGACCAACTTGGATGCCGAGGTGCTTAACTTGTTTGGGTGTTTGGGCCTTTGGGTTGACCATGGTCCAAAATATTTTGTGTGTGTTTTTTGCTACTTTTTCCTTTTTTAAAAATTTTCTTTGTTGTATGTGTTTGTCTTGCTGTCGGTCACTCTCTCGAGGGATACGACCAGGGTAGATAGATAGATAGATTATTCCCATGTTTGCAGCAGAGCCAAACATGCAACCATTTCCAATCCAAACCTCAGATTCCTGGCCAGAATTATTTATGTTATGTGTTTGGATGCTATCTAATCAAATAAAGGTTGACAGAAATAGATTTGAATAGAATACAAACCAAAATTGAATACCTGGCCTTTATAAAATAATATTCTATTTTCTTTGAAAACAATAAATGTAATAATAAAAAAGGGATTAAAAAATGAGTCAATCTTCAGCTTTACCTTGAATAATCTTTTTTTAAAGAAAATTATTTGTCTTGCTTCACACTTTGACCTGTCTGCTTTCCATCCAAAGTTTTGTCCGTAAAAAGGCTTCACTTCCTGTTAATTAACATCAATTTTCAACTTTCTCATGCTCCCCGTGATAAAATCTTGTATATTTCAGATTCAAACCCATCGATCTGTTGCATTTTTAGAGCAAAATCAAGGAAGTTGGATCTATGATGAATGTGTGCCCTTGTAATCTATTGGATGCATTCTTAAGGATGGGCTGGGCACCCGTATGATGCGGCAGGGGTAAACCAGTGAAAGGTGTCGGGCCCTGCTGTTGAACAAAAGAGTGTGTATTGTCACCCTGGCCCGAGTAACATGGCTTCGCACATGTTTTATTAGAAGAAAGGGAAAGGATCCAGGGATTGCTGAACGCGGGAAGCAGGTCGCTCTGAACACGGAAGTGGATCTTTCGTGGCAAGCGATGGCTGTGTCGGGAACAGAAAAACTGGTCAGTATCCGGGACAGGAGAGCAAAAACGTGGTCGGGGTCGGAAGCGAGCCGTAAGCCAGGAAAGGAGAGTAGACGTGGTCGAGGACAAAAGAGGTCGAAAGCCGGGACGGGAGAGTAGACGTGGTCAGGGTCAAAAACAGGTCAAAGCCAGGGAACAGACGGTAGCAAAAAACAGGTGGGAGTCAGGGTCGAAAAAGGCTTGCCTAGTGTAAACTGAGGTTTGCAGACAGACTGACAGCAGGTGACATAAAGGAGTGGGTTTAAATAGGGACAGGCAGCCTGAAGCAGTTGGCGCCAAAGGAGCGGGCACAGGTGCATCACATCGGTAATCATGACCGAGCAGTTAGGCAGGAAGACGGACGTCGAGACAGGCGAGCAGACAGATAGATGTTGAGACAGGCGGCCAGACGGGCAGGCATGCGTCGAGACAGACCGGTGTCGAGACCGGCCGGTGGGTGATTCGTGCAGACGGACAGGCGGTCCAGGCAGGCCGACGGACGATCCGGGCAGGCAGATGGACTATCTGGGCAGGCAGGCAGACGAACTTCGAGAGAGGCGGGCGGGCAGGCATGTGGACCCTCGGTACATTGGATTCATAGACAACAAACTACATATACAGCTATATTAGTACTGTATATTTTTTTAAGCATAAACCCAAGAGTAACATTAAATTGTTATTTTGTCGGCCGGGTGGTTAGCGCGCGGTCTCACAGTGCAGATAGAGGTTCCGGGCTTCAAGTCCAGCTACCGCAGCCTCTCCATGTGGAGTTTGCATGTTCTCCCTGTGCCTGCGTGGGTTTCCTCCAGGCACTCCGGTTTCCTCCCACGTTCCAAGAACATGAATTTCAGGTTTAGTTATAAATGAGCAAGTGAGTTTTCTGTGTTCCCTGCGATTAGCATGCAACCAGTTCAGGGTGGCCCACGCCGACTGCCAGAGGACAGCAGGAATGTGCTCCAGGACCCCCGTGAGCCTACAGGTAATGGATAGATGGATATTACATGGGAAAACTTTCAAGTCACCTAATACTTTGTCATTTCAAAAACTGAAAAAAGAAACCATTCATCCTCCAAAATTAGAACACCATAGTTCTAGTTCTACCATCCAGAAAGTGGCTGCCTTTTAACTACCAGATGGACAAACAAGTAATACAGATACTATTCTTTGGAAACAACAGGTAGTGTGGGGTGTGCGTTCATTGCCATCCCTCAAATTATGTTCATTTTGTATTTTGAAGGTTTTTGTTCTTGTTTTTTTCTTGTTATTTTTGCCTGAATGGACATTAGGAAAAACAATGTTCAGCAAAACTGCAACCGTTGTTTTGCCCCCTCGAAGATCACAAATTTCTATCCCCCCGAGATGATTGCATTGTTTTCGAGTGTCTCCCTAACAAAGATAAAAAGCAGTATTAAATAGAAGAGTACAAGGGAGATACACGCTTCATGAAAGCTTTCCGAGCCGCAGCGGTTGATGTGATGAAAACCAACAATTCAAAATCCGAGCGCCAGATGAGCTTTTAGGGTAAACGCTAATGTGTTTTCTCCCTCACAATATAAGGAAATATCAGCGTCACTGGCTCACTTTTATCGGCTTCCTGCTTTCACACTGAATTTCCAGCCATATAATTCAACAGTAGTTTTTTTAAGACTGTTTTATCCTTTTTTTTACTTGGCAGCTAATTTTTCAACTTTTTTTTTCTACCCTTTGTTTTTTTTTGTTTTCATCCCCTTTCCATCTGTCATACCTTGCTTAAACCAACCCTATTAGGAGAGATTCTACCGGCCCCCTGCTTTCTACGGTTATCTGCAGTATCACTTTGTCTTCCTGGCAGAACCGGGGGTCGATAAAATTGTTTTATAAACCTCTTCTTTTTACCTGGCTCGCCATTTAGGAATCCATTTTGTTTCTCAATAGCGACATTTTAACACTACATATGGGCCTATTAAATTTGGATTATTCAGGTCTATTGCAGGTCATCAAAAATACTTCCAGAGTCTAATTAAGCCCTACTTGGGACAAACTAGGCTCAAATTAAAAAGCTTAAATTACTCGAGAACAATTGGCAAAATAATTGGCTTGAGGAGAAACTGTCATTTAGTCTCTCAATGTGCGCATCCACCTGCAAAAAGTAGGAGGCCAGTGTGGCTGTAGAAGTTTGATGGTAAGCACATGTCCACTAAACCCCCTTAATTGTTTGAGTCTCACTTGCACTAGGAGTGGGAAAATGCAGTGAATTTTATCGATCCAATACAAGTAGAAACACGGTAGAATTTACTTGGAAATGTCATGGAAATTTTTTAAAAAGAAGTAATGCGCAGGGAGACAAAAGTATAAATTGTTTTGACCTCCTTTTATAAAATGTATACAGATGACATCACATACTTTAGCGTGTAATAAATGTAAATGAATCGTCTTTGTCGCCGAATTACTGGTATCGCCACAATTATAAATGCTAAACTTCATGTTTCAAAGTCACAATTTCAAAGTCACCACTGTTACTTAAAACAACTTCGAAGATACACTATCGATGTCAGTAGCATGTCAGTGGTCAGCTAGAAGTCTATATTTATGTATATTGCTCCTGTAATTATACAGTACAGCACATGAAATATTCTGCAGTGTGCTTATCACCAGCCTGCGTTCTACTAATTGTCCGAGGTTTTGTATGTTTGTGTGTGATTGTGTGCATTTCAAAATACACAAATGGAAGCAGAAGAATAAATGGCTGACCAGTGACTGCTGCCGCTCCCCAAAAAGTTCACCATCTGTTGCAAAATAATGATTCCAGTTTTAGTGTGATTTTGAACTAGACCTCCATTAATTCTGGTGTGATTGTTTTTTTAATTGTACTGACATCTGTGCAGCCCAGAACCCTTCAGAGTGTCGGCAACAAAAGAGAAATAATGAATGGGAGAGGAAAATATATTATCTTTATGCTTGTGTCTTGCAAGAAAGTAGTATTTTGCATAGAGCGCAACATGGAAATCATTTTAACGATCGGATTTTTGTCAATATTACTGCGGTCATGTCGTTTACTGTATGTCACTCTAGCCTGAATCTGTTTTTTTCTCTATAAGGGCAAGTCATGTAGCAAGTGTCAGTAACCTTTTTCACCCAAAGAGCCATAATAGATGACATATTTTTTCTAGAGACAACCATACCATAGAGTAAAGAAAACAAGTATTTGAACACCCTGCTATTTTGCCATTTCTCCCACTTAGAAATCATGGAGGGGTCTGAAATTGTCATTCTAGGTGTATGTCCACTGTTAGAGAGATAAACTAAAAAGAAAAATCAAAATGCATGATTTTTTAAAATACATTTATTTGTGTGATACAGCTGCAAATAAGTATTTGAATACCTGTGTATCATCTAGAATTCTGACCCTGAAAGACCTGTTAGTCCGCCTATTAGAAGGCCATCTTCACTCTATGTATCATCCTGAATCAGATGCACCTGTTTGAGGTCATTAGCTGCATAAATACACCTGTCCATCCCATACAATCAGTAAGACTTTAACTTGTAACATGGCGAAGACGAAAACAATGGTTCTAGCATGGTCCAGCAAGTCTCCAGAACCCAATCGAAAATCTTGTTTCTCAGCGACAGCCCATAAACCTACAGAAAGTTTGTGTAGAAGAGTGGGCCAAGATCCCTCCTGCAGTCTGTGCAAACCTGGTGAAAGACTACAGGAAACGTTTGACCTCTGTAATCGCAAACAAAGGCTACTGTACCAATTACTAACATTCATTTTCTCAGGTGTTCAAATACTTTTTTGCAGCTATATCACACAAATAAATCGTTGAAAAAATCATGCATTGTGATTTCTGGATTTTTCTTTTTAGTTTATCTCCCTCACAGTGGACATGCACCTACTTTGGAAATTCCAGACCCCTCCATGGTTTCTAAGTGGGAGAAATAGCAAAATAGGGTGTTCTTACTTATTAATACTTATTTTTATCACTGTATATTTGAAGACATAATTCAACAAAACCGCCAAACCCGCTCTCCAGACCAAATCCAATTTAGCGTTACCGGATTTGATAACATTTATAAAATAAGAATAATGCCAGAGCCTGTCTCCCATATCAACAAAAACACCACTTTAAAAGCACTTTGTCTCCCTCCACGGTTATTAAAGATCATTTAGGCTCATTTTGACCTTCATTAATATTTTTTTCAAATCAAGGTGCAAGCAGAGTCCTGTAGAAAACATGTCACAAAATACTTCATACGGGGATACTGACGTATTCACCTTCGGACAGACAGTGCTGGGCACAGAGCAGTGCCCTGTGTACATCACTCCGCCCACCCAATCAAAGTCTTCTATGTGCTTGGCTGGTGATGATGAATGTTCACAGTTTGTTATGTGTGTTTCTGTCATGAAGCGTCTCAACAGTTAACCTAAATTGTCTACTGAGATTCCATATTAAGATTTTGTTTCAAGGCACCCACAATAAATACCAACAAAATCAATAAACAACTGCTTTCACGTGGTCGGTTTCTAACGCGCTCTGAGGCCAAATTGGGCACTACAGTATGTTGAGAGTGTGCACTGACCACTCTCAACAGCTGCATGCAAACGGGTCATTTTGAGCATGAAAACAAAAATATATTGCTCCTTATTTATAAATATAATAATCACATATATTAACAATCCTGTTAGTCTAACATTCGGAATAAACTGAAATATACAGTGGAACCTGGGTTCTCGACCATAATCCGTTCCAGAACCCTGTTCGTAAAAACCGATTTGGTCGATCACCGAAAATCGTTTTTCCCATTAAAAGTAATGTAAAATCGTTTTAATCCGTTACAACACCCTGAACGTTCACCATGAAAGTAAACATGAAGCTAACCCAGGCTAATCGTACGTTCGCGTTAGCGTAATCTTTCGTACGGAAGATTACGCTAAGGGCCCGGTCACACAGCCTTTTGCGATCTGTATCGCGGGTAAAATTTTGCGATTTTTTTTGGCCAGTTTGCCCACGGTAGAATATGCGCAAAATTGGCCAACTCGCTGTTCATCCGTGGTATGCCCGCGAAACAGACGCCGGCGGCTGTTCCGCTTCCTCATCGCGTCAGTTCCACGTCCTTTCCGCGTGTGGACCACGGGTATAAAAGCTGCCGAGCCGGGCTGTAGAAATCATAACCGCTCAAGACACAGTCCCGTGAAGATCAAGATTTCAAGCTATGGCACCGAAGAAGAAGCCAATATGTTATTATTGTAATAGTTTTTCATTTTTATTTTATTATTTTGTTCTGAAATGAAAAGAAATGTCAAGAAATAAAAATGGATTAAGACGAGGTCACTACGGTGACGGGGATCCATGTTCACCCCTTGACGTCTCGAGCACAACTGACGTGTGCTCGGCAAATCGCGCTGTATATACGCGGAGAAAGGCGTTTGACCGTCACACGCGTTACACACGCTAATTCACGTGATAACACCGCGATACAGACGCAGAACAAACGTGCTATGACCGTGCTATGACCGTGCTCCACCCGCGATTACCCGCTAAAATTACGCATCCTACCCGCGTGTAACCACGCCCTGGCCGCGGCCGTGGCACGTCGTTCCGCGTCTGTACCGCATCATTACCTCGTGTGTACCACGTGTGCCGCCCGCGGTTACCCGTGGTCTAAAGTTTTAAGCGGCGCAAAAGTTTTTTGCGCGGCCAACCGCGTGTGAATTTCTTGCCGCGTGTAAAGCACTACTGTATCTCGTCTGTATCGCGATCTCAAAGCTTCCAACAGTGTCTGCTTCACGGGCAGACATTTCTGGCCGTGATTCAGCCTCGATACGCCCGTGAAAGGCTGTGTGACCGGGCCCTAACATGAACGTGTAAAAATAAAAAAAACAGGTCGTTTACACGTCATTTAGCACCCGGGTCTCCACAACAAGTGGTGAGCTGTTAAAGGATAAAGAAAAGGTTTATGAATAGGATTTCTTACCTTTGTGGTGGTCTGCAGAAGCCATGCTCTATTCCCTCGAAAAAAGGGAAACTCGCACATCTTCTTCATATTTTGCTATTATTTCTTTCTTAAATGCAATAGTTGTACGCACTACTCTTCTTTTTTCACCTGTAGCAACTTTGCTGCTTGCACGACTTTCTTCCGGGGCATAATTAGGGGTTAAAACACTCCGTTCACCAATATTAAAAACGAAAGCAAAAAGGAGTGCGCGCTCACGTGACAACGGTTCTTCACGAGGGGTGGGGGCAATCTACACCTGTACGCCGCTCAGCATCGTCCCTAGCGTACCGGCGTTGGAACTCCGATTTTTTGAACGAAAAGCGAAGCAAGAATTTCTCGAAATTTTTGGTCGAGAACCGATTTGTTCGAACTGAGAGGCGTTCGAAAACCGAGGTTCCACTGTAGAGGACTAATACATGAACAGTAAATACTGAAGAGCGATTGCACAATATTCTACATGTCAGATACGTCCAGATTATCTGTTTTAGAGTATGCAAGTATCTTTAAATTCGATACCGAGATGTACAGTTGCACGTGTTATCGGGGAAGCCCAACCGAGACAGGCAGAGGTGACAAAGTTCAGCCTCGGCTTTAATTTCGATCTCATAGCAATTCACAATGCTTTGAATGGGATATTGTGCCTCCCTCTCACGCTATCATACACAGAGATGAATCCCACTCCCTGCTGCGTTTATATTAACTTTGTATTCCCACTCCTTCAGCCCTAGCAAGCCACTCTTATCGTCCCACCCGGCATGTTGTTAACTCCTTTAGCTGATAAATGTGACTCGCAGCTTCCAGTCTTCTAATTCTGCCATGCTTCAAAAGCGGCACGGCATGAATAAATTAGAATTGGTATCGCAGCGCAGCACAGAGGAAGAGAAACTGAAGAGCTGAGCTTTGTGGAAGAGACTTCGATCACTCGCTATCCCGTCTCGGTTTCGCTCTGTTGTGCACTTCAAAAAGGTTTTTGGATTTCCAAAGATGTCTATTATTCTTCTTGTTTGGTTCTTTGGAATAGCTGATGTAAAAGCTAGGCTTTCAAATTCGCCTTCAAAGATTCAGACTAGGAAAAAAAACAATGAAAAAAATACTATCACATTTGATTAATCCCGATGGATTATCACCATAAATTTTGCCCAATCAAAGCAGTTTAAATGTAAAGAAGATAAAGCACATATTTCATTTGTAACAAGTGAGTGATACAGACGCAGTAAATTCAAAGCTACAGAATTAGATCAAAATTATCATCTGTGCTGTCATTTATAATCGTGTAAAACAGGATCTTTGTGAAATTACTGTATTTTACAGACTTTTTATGTTGACAATATCTGTATATTATTTGTTATTGCAACATCCATTGCAACCTGGTCATTCTGGAAGGGGGATTACTTCATGTGCGGTCCCTTCTCAAGGTTTCTTCATTTTCCTCATGTTGAGGTTTTTGAGTTTTTCATTGCCCTCATGTAGGTTTTAGATCAGGGGATGGTGTAATAATAGTCTGTGGTTGCAATAATCTGTGGTCTGTGCAGCCCTTTGCGACTCCTTGTGATTAAGGGCGTCACAAATAAACATGACTTGACTTTACGGCACACCTAAAATCCCAAAATTGGCCAGAAATTTGAAAGTGCCTTTTAGAGCCTGGTGTGCCTTATATACCACAGATAACGGTTCATAAGACATGGTATATCCTCCGTATTTTTCCAATGATTGATCAAACGTTACCAGCCCAGACCAAAATCGCATAACATTGTATGCAACAGTAATCAAACCTGGGTGGTAGCAGTGAGATGGCCTACACTTAATCATTATAACACCAGTGATACAAATGACATTAGACCATATCTCATTAATGAAATGAATGTAAGATAATGGTGAAAAATAAGAGAGCTCTTCAAAAAAATAACACACAAAGTGCTTTCCTTACTTTTACATATTAAATCACAATGTTATTGAATCACAGGTCAAGAAGTGGAAAGGGTGTTTAACCTATGAGAATGCAGAACAAACTGCACAATATAAATCCGTGTTTTGGCTCTGTGAGTGTAAATTGTGTGATGAGATCAAATTTTATTCTGTTTTATGTCATCTGTATCAGTGATTGTCTAGTTGTTAAGTGTCAGCACTCTCATCGCCGCAACCCGGGTTATATTCCCGTTGCATACAATATTATGTGATCGCAGTTAGCGACACGTATCTACTGATCAATCATTCCACTAATATATAACTGTAAGTGTATAAAGAGCCCAACGGTTATACACAAATAAACATAGTATCTCTTACTTTAGTCTCAATTTCATGCACCTCATAGTCCGGTGACAAGACTATTTTTGGGGTGTGTACCTTATAATACAGTGCACTTTATAGTGAGGAAAATACAATATATTAAAGTTCTTGAAAAAAATAAATAAAAAATAATTCTGGTATGTAGCAAATCATGCAGTGGATGAAGAAAAGACTTTACTAGACAAATACTTACTAATAGAATCAATTTATTTCACCACTGTGCCTGTTTTATGACATTATCAAATTAAAATCATGCCGCAAAACATTAAGACTCATTCATCTCATTACCATTCTCCTGCCTATTTATCACGCCTGGGCCAGCTATAATTTTCTCCTATTAACACTTAACTCACAAACTATTACAGGCTTACACATTAAACCTCTGTGTTTCCTGAGGTGAAGGTGAAAAGATTCTTTATGCTCTGTCATTTGTCGAAATAGCCTAAGTCATCTGTCAATGATAATTAGACCTGAGAGAGCTGTGAAAAGACCTGCATAAGAAATGCTGTTGCAGATCTTGAGGAAAAGGTTTTTTGAGAAAAGGTTTTTGATATCAGGGGTCTGTGTGTGTGTGTGTGTGTGTGTGTGTGTGTGTGTGTGTGTGTGTGTGTGTGTGTGTGTGTGTGTGTGTGTGTGTGTGTGTGTGTAAGAGAGACAGAGCAACCGACCAGACACACATAATTGAACAAGAACGTGATAATCTGTGATGAATCTTCATTTTCCCCTGACAGCGTTCCCGTTATCTTCCACACTGATTAATTTCCCACTAATAAAACAATTACATTAAGGGACAAGACAGTAGATTCAAAGACATTACTCATGTTTGGCACTAGCAATCCTTTGCAGTTTCTCTACATTGTTCTAATAAACAAACCTTTGATTGTGCACTTAATGCCCATTACCAGACAATAATAATGATTGGTTTTCATGATTTCTCTATCAATCACATAAAAATCAACAATTAGTTGGTAGTAATAATAGTCGAAAATCTGTTGGGCACCATATAGTGTGTATCGGACTTATTTTTTTCAAACTGAACCACAAAAACACGCAGCGGTTGTCCTGGAAGAACAAAAAATTATGAAATACTATAAATTACAAAGAATAATAACTACGAGCAGCTGCTTTTTTGCTCCATATTTAACACTGCGGCTTTAACTACGGTGTGGCTTAGTGTTTTTTTGAATCAGTAGTTCGCAGATGTCCAATTAAATTGTATGATTAATCACAAGCTTGTTTGATCACCAAATTGCTCAAGTGTGAGGGGTACAGAGGAAAACAGCGAGCTGTCCTTTCCACGGCAATGACACTGCTATCGTGGGATGTATAAGAAGTGGGCAGGAGGAGGAGTACAGGAAATTGATTCAGGACTTTGTCCAATGGAACGACACTAATCACCTGCACCTGAACACGACCAAGACCAGAGAGATGGTGGTGGACTTTAGGAGAACTAGAACGCACCCGGTTCCTGTAACTATCAAAGGAGAATGTGTAGAATTTGTCCAGACCTACAAATACCTGGGTGTGCAGTTGGACAATAAACTGGACTGGACTGCCAACACAGAAGCTCTATGCAGAAAAGGTCAAAGCCGACTGTACTTCCTCAGAAGGCTGGCGTCCTTCATCATCTGCAAAAAGCTCATACAAATGTTCTATGAGACTGTTGTGGCAAGCGCCCTCTTCTATGCGGCAGCATGTTGGGGAGGCAGCGCCAAGAAGAAGGATGCCTCTCATCTTAATAAACTGGTGAGGAAAACGGGCTCTGTTGTGGGCACAGAGCTGGACAGCCTGACAACTGTAGCTGAGAGACAGGCACTGAAAAAGCTGCGGTCAATCATAGACAATTCATCACATCCACTACACAGCATCATCTCCAAACGGAAGAACAGCTTGAGTGACAGACTGCTGTCACAGTCTTGTTCCACGGACAGACTGAGGAGATCATTTCTTCCTCATGCCATGAGGCTCTTTAACTCCACCTGGGGGAGTAAAAGCCCATATTAAACCACACCCCCACATTGCATATTACCCTATTTTTATTACAGTGTGTATTTTACAACTATTTGAACCAGTCAATGAACCTGACATGCATGTTTTCGGGAATGTGGATGTAAACCGGAGTGCCCGGAGGAAACCCACGCAAGCACGGGGAGAACATGCAAACTCCACTCAGGGGGTTTGATCTCATGACCTAAGAACTGTGGTGCACAAGCGCTAACCACTCCGCCGCCGTGCTGCCATGGACGGATTATATTTGTTTTAAAAAGGGCATCACAAACTGCCTAAATAGTGATGCATTCTGTGCTCCTTTTACTAACTGAAAATGACATAGATGGATAGATGGATAGATAGATAGATAGATAGATAGATGGATAGATAGATACTTTATTCATCCCCGCAGGGAAATTCACATTTAAACAATTCAGAATTAAAATTAGGATTTGTCATATTTGCTACTAACCTGACACAAAAATTGACGTAAATATAATAAATGTAAAAACACTATTGTAACTATGTAAAGCAATGTATTTCGAATTAATAGATCCGACAGCGCTTGTGCTTAGCCAATCAGAATGTGAGGATGTCGCCCGTGGCTGCGCATTTAGGTCTTCCATCTTTGTATCACATGAGAGCCACATGCTTGTACAGACCTCTACTTACGAGTTTATTTTGTTCTGGGAGTAGCTTTGTGACCTCAAACATTTGTAAGTAGAGGGATTTGCGTCAAAAATGGTTTGACGATGTGTCTTGGGCACTTGTAATGTTGATCAGAGGTATCAGGAACGATTGATAGGGTTGAGGGTCGTCCCTTTTCCTCAGCGAAAAACCAATTTGGAGAAGTGTTTGAAGTGGATGAAGGCATGTGGGTGCTCTCATGTTTAACTCAACGTGAAGATGATTGATGGGAACAGAAAAAAAGGTATTTGTTCTATAGTAAGTGTTTAATTATTATTAAATTGAAGTTTACGCCTCTGTTGTGTCGTTTATAACGCAGGACCCGATCAGCCTCACAGCATGACGTGTAGCTCCTCCCTTCCTCGTTAATTTGGTATATTACCATGAAATAGAAACCTGGACACGCCTTAAAAAATTCCGGAATGGGCCGTTCAGTCAAAAGTTTTGAACTTTAAGAGTTATTTGCAAAGACAGCCTAAAATGTGCCAATAAATGAGTGAGGTGACATATCTGAAACTCATTAAAGTCTGCTAGAAGGGGAACCAATAAAGTGTACGTACCCTGCTTTTACAGTAAGGGTCAGTCAGAGTTGACAAATCGGAATCAATTTCTATGAGAAGTTGGTACAGGGCTAATCATTTTCTCATAGATCACCAGTATTACAAGGTTATTAGTGTCTTCGATGCCATAAATGTAACTCTGTATATAATAATTGAGACCCTTTTCTACTGTCTTTTGAGATAAGTTTACATTGGAAGGAAGAAATTATACGACTATGCTATCAGGAATAGTGACTAAATAGTCGCTCACTGTTGTTTCAGCCACCCTATTTTCTCTGCGTTTGATACATAGATACCGTAACTATGGTGGGCGTGGCTTAGCATTTTCTGTAAAATCTATTAATTGGCTTACAATGTTTGCGAATTTAATGTATTATATGCCTAGCCAGATCAGGAGTCTCTTACTGCTATAGGTAACCATGTTTCATGTGGGCGAGCAAACCCCAACCTAATAAAACAGTCTGGAGAGGGATGGATGCCGCCAGGCTGTACTTACACTAGAAGCACTACATCGACAACGACAGCTCTAAAAATGTAAATGTAAATGGTCTGCATTTATATCGCGCTTTTTAAGCCACTGAAGGCCCCCCAAAGCATTTTACAATGTGCTTAACATTTACCCATTCACACACACTCACATACCGATAGCAGCGTCAGACAGTCAAGGCAACTAACTGCTTATCGGGGCATTAGAGATTCAGTGTCTTGCACTTCGACATATAACACGGGGGATCCGGCAATTGAACCTGCGACCTCTTGATCCCAAGCTTTACCCTCTGAGCTACTGCCGCCTTGATGATGTTGCCGGATTGGCAGGAGAAGAACAATAACTAAGAGATCTGTTCAATCGCCTGGACAAAGCTTCAACCCAGTATGGGGTGGATATCAGGACAGAAAAGACAAAGTAATCACGATCTACCCCCAAGGCATCACCACAAACATCACCATCAACCACTAAGAGCTTGAAGTTGTCAACAAATTTAAATATCTTGAAGCTGTCATATCAGCCAGGATGGCTGCAATCACATCTTCCTCTAAGCTTGCGAGACATGGACTCTTATAGAAAAAACTGAAAAAGTAATTCCAGGCCATAGAGATGTGATGCTAGGCATCAGCTATTTAGGCCACTATCATTATCAATATTATCAAAGGGAACATTGAACCCTACAAAGAACTGTTGTCATTTGTGGGCAGACGCAAACTGCAGTGGAATGTTCACGTCACAAGAACATCAAGACTGGCCATGATTATTCTCTAGGGCACAGTCCATGGGGGCTGAAGAGGAGGAAGACAGTAAAAGAACTGGGCCGACAAGATTAAGGAATGGATTGCTGGCAACTTTGCCACGACCCAAAACGCAGGGCAGGAACTGTCAGCAGATGAGAAAGCTGTCCAAAGTTGCATCCTCAGTGGACCCCAACGACCCTGGCGGTTAAGGGATCCGTGAACTGTGTTTGAGAATGAGAACATTTTTGTGTAGATATGGGCAGTAAAAACATGTTCAACAATTGTGTAAAATGAAAGGTTTGAATGCTAATTAAGGTTGAGTAATTGCGGCACTAAGCATTTGTTTTATCAGAGGCCACTGAATGCTCAACTGAGGATAATTAAATTTAAAGGGGCCAATGAGAGGACAACCTATGAATTAATGGTTTCAGCATGAGGATACCAGTTTGCCAACTTCTTCACAACAGCAACATAAGCTGTCGGAAGCTTAACAGGAGATGCTAAAAATAAAAACATCTTTTTGTATCCCTGCCCACATCAATCGGAGTGCCCCTGGCACACAGATTCGAAAATGAAGGAGAGCCACAGTCTCAGCGTGATCTTAAACACGATAGCAACAACACTCTGTGTCAGATTCTTTGGACAGGTGCATGCTGAGTGATTTATATGGCGGTCTTATGCAGGTCCCCAGGAGCAAATATTGACTGTTTATTTCTCCAAACTCTTGGCAACGGGGGATGCAGCAATTTCTTTATTGTGGGAACAGGGATGACTTGATCCCTGCAAGATGCAAACAAAAACACACCCCTGGCCACCTTTGATAATCTCTTGTAGAATTCCAAATTATTGACATGTCTTCTACCAAAAAATCACAATTTACAGTGGCCATATTGCATTGGGTAAACCCTTCACAGAAACCACAACAATGATCCGATCATTTCAGGTCAGCCATTGTCTGATTACCCTTCTCTATAATTTACCTTTTTGGAAAGACATTACCAAAAGAGATCTGTGCTGGAACATATTTTGTTTGGTGTCAGTAATGGAATAAGCAAAAGCTCCATCATCCAAAACAAATACTTTCTGAACAAAGGCTATCATTAGGGTTTCAGGCTTGATGAATGGGTTTTAAACTAATAGAATAGGATCAAAACAATGCAGGGTTAGGTAAATCCGCTTTTGTATTCACTGCTTTTCCGACCCATTATATCGCGTGTGCTAATTCTACGTGATATGTCATACATTTGTCGGAGTTTTTCCGAATAGAGAAATAAACCTTATAACCAAGAGGACACAAAAAAATTAAAACTTTGGATATTGCAATCAGGTTTTTGGCCTCGGATGCGGTGTCATTTTATTTGGAAACAATGTCCAGATTCAATAAACCAGGAAAAAAGAGGAAATGCAGCAAACATTAAAAAACATTCAGGAAGTTCTTTTTCGTTTTTGAATTCATCTTACGTCAACAAATTTATAAATAGAGTACATGAATGTCTTATTAGTAAAGGCAATAATATATTTTCATTTTGGACTAGGAGTTATGATCCTGAATATTTGCTGTTCTCTTCCCGTTTTTAATAATATCTTTCACCATGTGTTGACTGTGTTGTCGCTGCAAAAAAACTGCACCGAGTGGCATCTTTTTGGGCAAAATTTCTGTAAATCTGCACAGGATCATGAGGTTCAACTTCAACTTCATTGTCAAATATAGTATATGCATAACATACAGCACAGACATATTGACTTCCTCTTCCCCACATACAAACATGCAATACATAAGGCACAATCCAATATAACAAATAGCAGGAAGCTAAAAAAAAGTATTTCAAATAGAAAATGTGCAAAGTATTGCCTGAATCTAATTGAGCAGTTTTGCATTGATTTGGAAGAAGGCAGAAGGGTGAGAGGGGGTAAGGTATTGAGAGAGTTCAGAGTCCTTGAGCCTGCTGGTTATGGCTCTGAGACTCGGCAGTCCTTTCCCTGACGGCAACAGGCTTAAGAGGCTGTGAGATGGGTGGGTGAAATGTTGTTTTCACCTGATAGCAACAATATGTCTTCTCTAAATAAAACCCATTCTTAGTTTGGGACTTTTGCTCTTAATCTATGGTAAGTGCGTCTCAGAGACCTTGCAGATTCTGCAGTCAGGAGGGCCTGATTTACGATTACATGAGTACAGACGCTCCCCTACTTATGACCATTCAAATTACAAAAATGTATTTGTCTCTAGCCATGAAAATGATTATTTGAAGTGCTCCAGAAATCCTATATTCAGTTTCCGATTTTTGCCCATGTGTAGTTTTGCAGGTTTCACTGAGAAGGTGCATTCCAAATATGACTTCAGTTGCTGTAACAGCAAGTGTTTCATTAGGAAATATCTAATTTCACTTAAAATAATTTACAAATAAGTAATTTGTCTTTGCACTAGATAACATAGGGAACAATAGAGCTGTGTGTCTATCCACCTGATGCAAATCATTAACTAGAATGATTGACAATATTTTATTTGTCAGCATCCGCATTAGATGCAAACAGCTTTTGACATTAAAATGGAAAATCATCATTTCAGTCCACTTGTTGTTGTTTTCATTCACTGATCCCAATCATTTTCTTATGCACTGGATAAAATATGCACATTAGTTGAGGAAACGTTGGGAAGCGCAGCCTTTGAAAAAACAATTTAAAAGCTTTTCAGACCCTCATAACAACAAGGTTTATGCCGAACCAACATCTGCTGACAAACAAGGCACATTACACAAATGTACAAGGTTCCTTTCACTAATAACACCCTTCTGTTTTTGTATGGCACCAGCTTTAGACAGATCAAAAGCAATAAAAGGACTTGGATTTCCAGAAACATTCATACTGTATTTGTGCAGACAATGCAGTGCAGTGAAACTCTGCATTTTTCTGATTTTTTGTCGTTACGTAATTAAGCAGGGCTCCTTAGACAGCAGCACTCAAGAACACAAACAAATATATACAGCATCTTAATGTGAACTTTGATGTGCAGGGAACATGCTATTCCAAACTTAACTCTGTATATTATATTTGTTTTAAACAAGAGACAGGAATAGAAGTGTCAGAAGGACCAGAACAGAACAGGAAACCCCAGAGCGTTTGTTACAGTTCTTTATTTAGGGAAGCGTACAGGGCTAGCGGGAGACGCGATGGCTGTCAGACGTCAGCAGCGAAGCCGTGAAGGTAGCTTCGGAACCCGTAACAAATCGGAGTGCGGAAGTCTAGCAGGTCAAGTTTACTGGGGCTGGAGAGAAGATTGTAGCTTGGGACGGAAGCAGGTCGGATCGGAGGCAGGCAGAATCAGGTAAACGGATCAAGAGGGAACAGGTAATCAGGAGAGTCATACAGGGTACAAACGTAATCCTCAGACGAAGAGTTCTGGGCGTAGCGTGCTTAAAAAGGGAGAAAAGCCAATCGGAGGGCGTCCACGTGATTGCTCCAGGTGACTCGAGTTAGCAATCACGACAAGAAGTCAATACACAAATCCATAAAATATCTTTACTGCACTAATACAACAATGATTTATATTATATTTCTTCTCATTTGTAAAATTGAAAATTATTTTCTTTTAGCTCATTCCATCCAAGATGGTGCCAGCCATTTTTCCCCATTTTGACCCATTTTTAAGGGTCCACTAAAAATTTAGTTCTGTAGCTATATAGGAAAAGAACAACCCTCATCTCTCATTAGGAAAGAAGTATGTTTCTAGGTTTTAACATTGTTTAGAAAACAACACTTGAAAAGTTGCACCGCTTCCTCAGTAGGGTCGCGGGGGTGCTGGAGCCCATCCCAGCCATCTTCGGGCAGTGGGCAGGGGATACTCTGAACTGGTTAACAGCCAGTCGTAAGGCACACAGAGAATTCACTCGCTCATTCACACCTAGGGACAATTTGGACCGGCCAATTAACCTAACATGCATGTTTTTGGAAAGTGGAAGAAAACCAGAGTGCCCGGAGGAAACCCTTGCAAGCATGGGGAGAACATGCAAACTCCACACAGGAGGTTTGATCTCATGACCTCCGAACTGTGCCGCACACGCGCTAACCACTGCGCTGTGCTGCCCAAAAGTTTCTTGAAAATACTAATTTCCAAGAAAATATCTGAGAAACATGGCTTTTTGTGAATATGGCTTGTTTCAAGCAGAACTTAAATTTTTTTTGTTTTTTTGTTTTTGCATTTCTGATACCTCCGACATCTAAACAATGCTTTCCATAAACACGAGGGCACTCTGTTTGGAACTAACATTCTGTTGCAAGAACACTGAACTTATGCATAAACGATACATGACATTTTGAAGAACTTTTCAGTTCCTAATGTTTCTGGTGACGTGAACACATTATTCTGTTCACCATGGCTATCACGTTCTCACAGATGTGCACGAAATGTCATCCCTCGCTACCCTGACAATGATGAAGGGACTTTTTCATCTTTTTTAGAAAGAAAAAAATCTATTTTGAAGCGCCTGTTTGTCCTTAGCCCTGAGACTGGCTGGCAACCAGCTCAGGGTGTCCCCTACCCACTGCCCGAAGACAGCTGGGATGGGCTCCAGCACCCCCGCGACCCTACTGAGGATAAGCGGTGCAGATAATGGATGGATGGATGGATGGATGTTTGTCTTTATCCATGTATTTGCTTTTCTGACCAAACTCATTCACACATAGGGACAATTTTGACTGGCCAATTAACCTGACATGCATGTTTTTGGAATGTGGGAGGAAACCGGAGTTCCCTACTCAGGCACAGGGAAAACATGCAAACCCTGCACGGTGGGGGCGGTAGCTGGAATTGAACTGTGGAACCCAGCCATTGTGCTGCCCACTCAGAGACAATGCTTCTGAAAATGTTTTATACATTATAACTGAATGAGTTATACATTTAGGCAGCCCTCATACAGACATGCCCTAAAGCAGGGGTCGAAAACCTTTTTTGACCCAAAGAGCCAAAATAGAAAAAAATATTTTAAAGAGAGAGCCATAGCATATAACTTAAGACAAAATTCAGCAAAACCGCCAAACCTGCTCTCCAGACAAAGTCTAATTTTTCAGTGCATTTTATTTTGTGACCTTAGATGATTAGATAACATTGATGAGATAAGAATAGGGCCAGAGCCTGTGTCCCACATCAACAAATATACCACTGTACACTTGTCTCCCTCCCGCAATTACTTGAGACGGTTGAGGGTCATTTTGACCTTCGTTTTTCTTCATAAATAACTATAATAACAAGCAGAGTTCTTTTGTAAAAATGTCACAAAATACTGCAAGCGAGGATACTGACGTGCAGATGGCCCTGGGCAGACAGAAGTGCACTCCAGCCCCTACCGCTCACCTAATCTGTCTGTGAAGTTTTTCTGTGGGTTTTTATCATTAAGTGTATTAACACTCAACCTAAATTTTCCAATGAACTTCCATACAAAAGATTCCTTTGCGACGTACAGCCAAAACTTGGTCTGTTGGACTGACACCTTGACTGTAAACTGTAGTTGGAACTATGCTTTTTACATACTGGACCGAACCATAGATCCTACTAGGTACAGTATATGTCAGCAATATGCAGACTACATTTGTGTTTATCAGAATTGAGACGTTTTAGACGAAATTGCCGTGGGTATGATTTTTTTGCTCTAAGCCATATATACTCATGAAAAGAGTCATATATGGCTCACGAACCATAGGTTACCAACCACTGCCCTATAGAATGTTTCAGATCAAAAGCTTTTTTCTCTCCTTCCCACGTTTATCTCTTCCTCTCGCCTTTCCTTTATTACTGAAGCTATCAACTTGACTAACATCGACTGTATTTTTATGTCACGAGTGAAAGATAAGGTTTCTTATCAGGGTGTCATCCTGCTTTAAGTGAAATCAGCAATTTTTCACAAACATTATTGTGTAAACTGCAGATTTTCCCTATGTAGTCTCCACAGCAGTATAAGATAAGCATACAGATTGCTCCACACTTCAAAGTAGGCTGATTTAAATATTAAATCAGACTACATCATTAATTAAATAGGGATTAATGGCAGAGGCACAAAATTCTCATCCGCACATTTTAAGTGCCAGAAAACGCAAGGCCAGAAACACTTTATGGTCGGGGGGTTCTGGGAGGAGTAAAACAAGATAAATACTAATTAGTTCTTCTTATTGAAGTGCGCTGTTAAATGACTGACATGCAAAGGAAGTTGTGTTTATATTCATAAATAATCCAGTTGCAAGGAGTAGTTAATTTCCTTCGGGCCTTTGCAAGTTACGATCACAAGTTCCTACTTGGGACAGTTATATGCGGTTAGATATTGGTTTCCATTTGTTGCTGATAAAATATCTACACTGTTCCATTTTTGAAGGCTCAGAAACAACAACATGTAAAAGCCAATTTATTGTTTTGTTTGTCTACCACAGCTGTCCCTGGGGATCAGAATTTGTGCTTGTGCCATGATCAAATTTAAAAAAAAATCATGATAAGCAACCTGCAGTACCTACTCTGCACCAACACTTAGACACGATCTGACAATATGTTGTGCCACCAAATTTTCATTCCACAACTATCGTATTTAATCAAGTAAAACGCATTTACTTTTTAACCTGAAAAAGAACTTGAAGTTTGGGTGCACGTTATACACGAGATTTTACAGTACTTGTGCATATCAAAATATCACTGACCACAATTGCAAAACATTGCATGCAACGGTAATTGAACCCGGACAGAGAGAGTCCCAACTACTGGCACCTTGACTAAAAATTGTGTCATAATGAAATAAAACCTACTGCCTTTTTATTTGTGACGCCATTGGTTGGCAATTTTTCCTGACAATATTCTTGTGGCTTGGCCCACTTATAAAATTAGTAGTGATAACAATAAAATATGCATAAATCAACTGTTCTTCACTAGACCAATAGAAATGATGCAACGTTGTAAACATTGTATGAGAGCATTATGAGAATGAGTTCTTCTAAAACAACGTGGCACAATGATTGACCAATCACGTGTGCCTCCAAGATAAAAAAAGGCAACGCAAAATGGTACGATGGGTAAGAATACTGTATTGATATTATGAAATAGATGGCCTTTTCCTATGTCATCTACGATATTCTTACTGGCACAATCCGGGCTCAATTCCAGTTGCAGCCAATGTTGAGTAGAAGGAAGTCGCTGGTATTTGTCGCATGGTCAGCCATTGCTCAAATACCCTGAAACCTCACAAGCTTTGAGGCTTTTTAAGTTAAAACATTTGCGTCTATACACAAATTAATATGGTATAAGCGACCACATTTTTTTTACCTTCTGTGCGGCCCGGTACCAAACGCCCCACCAATCGGTATCCTTCCGCGGCCAGGTGGTTGCTGACCACTGATCTACACCACTGGTGGCCTAATGGGAAAGATTCAATGCCTTCATTTCAGCTCTAATCCGGATCGTCTCTGTCACTGGTAGCAGATGACAACGTCATCGTAGATTGATGGTATTGCTGCAGTACACTAGCAAATGCTATCCTTGATCAAGTATTTCTTTCTCAGGCGTATTGTGTACTCAAATGATCTTTTCTTCTGCAGAGTTTATGATTCAATAGATTACAAGGGCACACATTCATCATAGATCCAACTTTCTTGATTATGCTCTAAAAATGCAACAGATCGATGGGTTTGAATCTGAAATATACAAGATTTTATCACGGGGAGCATGAGAAAGTTGAAAATTGATGTTAATTAACAGGAAGTGAAGCGTTTTTACGGACTAAACCTTGGATGGAAAGCAGACAGGTCAAAGTGTGAAGCAAGACAAATAATTTGCATTATTCAAGGTAAAGCTGAAGATTGACTCATTTTTTAATCCCTTTTTTATTATTACATTTATTGTTTTCAAAGAAAATAGAATATTATTTTATAAAGGCCAGGTATTCAATTTTGGTTTGTATTCTATTCGAATCTATTTCTGTCAACCTTTATTTGATTAAATAGCAGCCAAAGACATAACATAAATAATTCTGGCCAGGAATCTGAGGTTTGGATTGGAAATGGTTGCATGTTTGGCTCTGCTGCAAACATGGGAATAATCTATCTATCTATCTACCCTGGTCGTATCCCTCGAGAGAGTGACCGACAGCCAGACAAACACATACAACAAAGAAAATTTAAAAAAAAGGAAAAAGTAGCAAAAAACACACACAAAATATTTTGGACCATGGTCAACCCAAAGGCCCAAACACCCAAACAAGTTAAGCACCTCGGCATCCAAGTTGGTCATGCTTTCGTCCCTTCATATGAAACGGGACACAAGAAAGCAGCCTTGTCACTCGGGTCAGGGTGACACGACACAGTCTTCTGTTAAACAGCAGGGCCTGACAGTTTTCACTGGTTTATCCCTGCCGCATCATACAGGTGCCCTGCCCATCCCTTAGAACACGTCTAAACATCCTACTATCCCTTTACAACACCTCTTCACTCATTCCTATCACCAACAAGAGTTCTAGCTTCCACTATATTTAGACCTCTTTCCTGCAGTGCACTCATTACACCATTCACGTCAATGATGGCCTTCCTCTTGGTCTCCTTCCATTTACTTCTGCTCTGTAGATCCTCTTCAACATTCACTCCTCATCCATCCTCTCCATGTGTCCAAACCAACCGAGGGAATAAACAGGAAATAACATGGCAAATGTATCTGGCCCAAAGGTGGGCTCTTTTGTGGTTGATTGAAGAAGAAGCCTCTCAGAAAGGTCAAATATATTTGGTGCACAGAGTCAACAAAGTACTTAGCTCGCCATTGTCAAAACTATCGTTAAGCTTTCATTAATTGTTATTAGCATATACATGAGTTGTTTTGGTGAATAAATATGCACATTTGAGTAATAGTGTTTTCCAATTACATATATCCATCAATGTAATAAATTCAAAACCAAATGGAGAATACCAAACAAATCAGAATAGTCGATCTCCAGCGAATTTGCGTCTCCAAAAAGAATTGAAAAGTATTCAAAGGTAGGTCCAACTGTTTCTGGAAAAATGAGGTCTCAAAGGCACATAATGAGGATATTGACTCACTTGCTACCGATTACATAATGTAACACAGGTAAAACATAAATCTTAATGTTTTGTATTCAAGGCTGGGCTGGGATCATAGACTTATTTGCAATCACAATACATGAATAATACAACAACCGTAATAAGAAGAACAGTAAATTGAATGCTATGCATTATTTATATACTGAGACGATTGAACCACCATTGTTGTTCGGTATATATCTCGCGCTTGCTACTGCACTGTACATTCCAAGACAGAAAGTCACTTGCCCAAATGGAGACGTTAATTTAAATGTACTGTATGTTTGTACTGTGTCTCTGTATTGTGGTTGACAAGCTACTTCCAAGTGTATGTTTCTCCTTGGAGTTACACAAAATGGGAAGTAGCAAGGAGTAGGGGCACCTTTTTTGGTTCATACTTTTTTGATTTATACTTATGAATACACATCGAAAAACACACGTTACCTGACATAATGAACGAGAAAAGCCGTAAGCCTTGTCCGAAAAACAGATCTTTCATGCTGGATAGACCATCAGGACCCTCTTCAATTGGGATTAGTGTAAAGTAAATGCTTTTATTACAGAAATGAGCAAGTGTATGTATATTTCAGTTGTCTTCTCACACAACTCTACCCAATCTATTATTTGTAATTAGTGTTTTACAAGGAACGCAATTACAATTCTCGGTAACAAGTACGATAAAGAGTTATTAATAAATTTGTAGCAACTCATGTGTTATTACTACATGGCGCATTACTGTGTTAGATGCAGATACTGGGTTGCAATGTTCTCCGACTACTGAATATTTCTGCATCACTCGTACCGTTACACGCAACCTGATAATAGGTGGGTATGTTTATATCTAATTAACAAAGTACAACTGAATACAGTCACAGTGGCACAGTCTCAAGCAGAGAAAATGAGACTGGTGAATTTCTCCTCATGCAGATATTCTTCCTGCCGTATAGACTCACATTCAAGCCAAATTTATAACTATAAGATACTCAAATCAGGGGGGCAGCTCACATGAGCATATTTGGTCGTGTGTCACCGTGTGAATGGTAAGCAGTGCATGAGGAGGGGGCGTGGTTTATACAGAAACAACAAACCAATTCAATCAATGGGGCAAACATAACCAATGACTCGATGGTAAAAGTGTGCTGAATATTGCTGTTTTTATTTGTAAAATTATTTATGAAATGCACCATACCTGGAGGGAAAAAATGTCTTGGACAGTACCCAGAGACAAAATGGATATGGAGTGTCTCGGCTATTGTTTGTTTGTAAACTCTCACGACTGCACGGACAATTAATTATGAAGGGTTCCCTGCTTCCACAGGTTGGCGTACAAGTTTTCTTCCTTTTTATACAGTAAGCATTTCAGGGGGTCGGCTTCCAAGCAACTACAGTTATTTGTAAATAAATTGTTATTTTCTGAGTATAACAACTAAATTTTGGTGTAATCTCAGGGGTAACTTGATTACATTTTAAATTTAGTAGTTGTAACTAGTTACTGTCACTGATTGTTTGCAGTCAAGTCCCCAAAATTGTTTTTACCAAATAAAACAAAAGAACTTCTGGAACCCACGGCAAACTTTATCAAACAGTTTCCTCTACTATGGTTTAACTTGAAAATCAATCTCTGAACTCTTTTGGATCCATTGTAATTTACAAAAGCCAACCCACGCCTCATGTACCGAGGAAAACCAGAATGATGCATGATCCACTCAGCATGTTAAATCAATGCAAATGAGTGCATTGATTGAGGCTTGTAGTACCATTTTGATGCGGCAGAGGGCCTCAAGGCCCGTTTAATGAAAAAGAGTATCTTAAAAATTGTTGAACATTGCATTATTACAGACAAACACTACAAAGTTAACAATTTGTTCAAGAGAACAGAACGTGCTGCAGAAACACAGGGAATAAACAGGAAATGAATTATTACAATAAATAAAGTAGAAAGAAAAATAATTATGAGGACATGCATAACACAACACAAGGGGCAGATTATTAAGCATATTATATATCGTTTGCACACTGGGTATGTTTATTAGATTCAAAGATTTAACCAATAAAAGTTTTTGCAGCACATAAAATTACATTTATTGCTCTCTCTTAACTTTTGTTCCGTAGAATTGTTATGATCCAGAACAGAAGGACAACCCAGATGCATGACGTTTCTCACACAAGCTTTTATTTTAGGGGAAATGGGGCACGTTAATCCTAAACGCCAGTGATCCGGCGATGGTTGGGTAAGACAGCAGTCTGGCGTGGAATGACAGGAAGTCAGAGTAAATATCGGACAGATGGGGTCGATAACGGACAGGACGGGACAGACAGGATAGATATCAAACACTAGAAATTGAAATTAAACAGGACAAACAAGACGGGAAACAAACTGGAGATCAATATAAAACAGGACAAAATAGACGGGAACAATACCAGACAGGGAACACAAGCAGGAAACCGGACAGATCCAAAACCCACGTCTTGCGGGTGCAGAGGTTCGTTGACGGACTGACAAAGGGTGAGTGAGAACACTGAGCTTAAATAGAAGGGAAGCCAATCCGTCAACGACTCGGAGCTGTTGCCACGCTGGCCAATTGGGCACCATGGCAACCGTGACAATAATAAGTCAAAATTTAAAATAATAATGGGAAAATCTACATATTTGTAAGTGTATAGCATACATTTGTTTGCATTTTTGTGTATTTTTAAATTATTTGACAAACATTTCAATTTTTTATCGTTTTATATTATAGAAAAATCTGTTGTCTTTGTATCTGTCCAAAACTTCAGTACTCAAATAAAGGGGAGGAAAATAAACATGTGGTTTATTAAAAATCCGACTCTTTTTTTAAACGAAAAAATAATCGATCGATTATCAAAATAATCAGTAAAAACATCTTCAGTAATAGTTGAACTTTGAAGAAAATTATGTAAAATTCTTGCAACATACATAAAAGCAGGTCAAGTGCCTCTGAACATGCACATTATATCAAGACTTTAAATCCAAAGCCCTTGAGGGTCTTAAAGGCAGTGACTAAACTAATGGCAGGATCAACACTGATTGTTACATTTGTAGCATTGAATGGTTGGAAGCACTACACGTTGGCCTACGCATTTGTGCTTTATCTGAGTAATCACTTTAAGTGCACTCGGCAATTATTATGGATAAGGTGCTCACAGTGGTGTTCAAATGAACACTTGTTGATAGGTATTAATCAAAAATGGTTGAATTTAATGCAAGTCTCCTATGTACTCCGTACAGGGAAAAAATGCATTTATGATTGCAGTGTTTCTTAAAAATGTACATCCGTGCTACCTTTAGGTAATGCGACATAAATTCCAAGATTCAAGTCAAGTAAAGTCATGTTTATATGTATAGTCCTTAATTACAAAAAGACAAAAGGGCAGCAAAATCAGAGACTATTACAGACTTCTAACTATTATTACACCATCGCCTAATCTAAAACCGACATGGGGGCAAGGAAAAACTCACAACCTCAGCATGAGGAAAATGAAGAAACCTTGAGAAGGGGCCTCCACGCATGAGGTAATCCCCTTTCCAGGCTGACAAGGCTGCAATGGATGTTGCGAAACACATTTTCAACATTAAATATTGGTTATGTCATAGAATACAACTATTGAATTGTGTTTTAGGTTTAGATTGAAACTCAGGTTATAAATACGGAAACAAGTGTGTTTTTATAGAGCACCCCAAATAAGAGATAGCAAATATCAAATTCCATGTTTCTCAGCGACAGCCCAGAAACCTGACTGATCTTTTTGGTGTAATCTCAGGGGTAACTTAATTACATTGCTTAATTACTGCAGTGTGTGCAAAACTGGTGAAAGACTACAGGAAAAGTTTGACCTCTGTAATAGCAAACAAAGGCAACTGAACCAAATATTAACATTCATTTTCTCAGGTGTTCAAATACTTATTTGCAGCTATATCACACAAATAAATAGTTAAAAAAAATCATGCATTGTGATGTCTGCATTTTTTTTTAGTTTATCGCTCTCACAGCAGACATGCACCGATGGTGAAAATTCAGACCGCTCCATAATTTCTAAGAAGGAGATATAGCAAAATAGCATGGTGTTCAAATACGTATTTTCTTTACAAATATCTCATCTCATCTCATTAGCCGTACCACTTATCCTCATTAGGGTCACGGGGGGGCTGGAGCCCATCCCAGCCATCTCCGGGCAGTGGGCAGGGGACACCCTGAACTGGTTGCCAGCCAATCGCAGGGCACACAGGGACAGACAACTCATTTGCTCATTCATACCTATGGACAATTTGGACCGGCCAATTCACCTGAGATGTATGTTTTTTTATATATATTTATATATCCATCCATTATCTGCACCGCTTATCCTCAGTAGGGTCGCGAATATGTTGGAGCCCATCCCAGCCATCTTCGGGCAGTGGGCAGGGGACACCCTGAACTGGTTGCCAGCCACTCACAGGGCACACAGGGACAGACAATTTGCACACTCATTCACACCTAAGGACAAATTGGACCGGCCAATTAACCTGCATGTTTTTAGGAATGTGGGAGGAAACCGGAGTGCCCGGAGAAAACCCACACAAGCACAGGGAGAACATGCAAACTCCGCGCAGGAAGGTTGAAAGCTGGATTTGAACCCATGACCTCAGAACTGTGCCGCACACAAGCTAACCACCGCCCCGCCGTGCTGCCTTATATGTATGTGTATATAAATATATATAGATATATAGATATATATATATATATATATATATATATATATATATATATATATATATATATATATATATATATATATATATATATATATATATATATATATCTCATCTCATTAGCCGTACCGCTTATCCTCATTAGGGTCGCGGGGGGGCTGGAGCCCATCCCAGCCATCTTCGGGCAGTGGGCAGGGGACACCCTGAATTGGTTGCCAGCCAATCGCAGGGCACACGGGGACGGACAACTCATTCGCTCATTCACACCTAGGGACAATTTGGTCCGGCCAATTCACCTGAAATGCATGTTTTTGGAATGTGGGAGGAAACCGGAGTGCCCGGATGAAACCCATGCAAGCACGGGGAGAACATACAAACTCCGCACAGAAAGTCCGGAGCTGGATTCGAACCCACGACAGGTTCCCATGACATGAATTGTGCCGCACAAGCGCTAACCACTGCGCCACTATATATATATATATATGTATATATATATATATATATATTTATTTATTTATATATATATATATATATATATAAAATAAAATTACAAAAATTTTGTGCAGGCTTGGAGAGTAACGGAATAAATGGAATGGCAAAAATGATGTTGGCAAGCTGTTTTCAATTTGTTTCTGTCGCATTTTATGTTAGTTTTGCCGGAGATCAAAGCCAGGAGAGAAAGTTCACCACGTGTTGTGAGTCATAATCTTATTCATATTTAGTTTCTTTTGTCTTTTATTAGCATATTTGGTATTGGAGTAATCCAAAAGTAATTGAAAGTAATGTTAAAGTAACCCTACCCAACCTATATATATATATATATATATATAAATATATATATATATATATATTTGTATGTATGTATGCATATATGTACGTATTGTAAAAGCTGATCGTATTTAGTTAATTGTGTATTTCTCTGTCTTCTATGTTACAAATAATCCTGATGAGCTTGACTTATATTACAACTCGTTTTCTTCTAGTTTGTACTATTTTTGAACTGAAAGATATATATGACGTCCTTGGTTATTCCTACGCATGTGCGAACTTTGAACCGTAGACGTATGTGTGACGTCATTGATACTTTCTGCGCATGCGCACGCTTTTGAACAAAACCCGGCTGCAGCGCGGGAAACTTGTGAGACTTTGATTTAGTCTGCCCACTGCGCAGTGAATAAATTCTAAAACTACATTTGCCTCTCTTACTGATCACTTCAGTTTTAACCTATTACGAAAATATTATCCCTAATACATATACAATCTTAAGCCAACACTTACTTGTAGCTTTGTGCTACAAGCCCGAGTCATTTTGACTTTATTAAAGAACACACAATGACTTTGACCTTGTGCCTACACCCGGGGGGACAGTGTCCCTTATAGCATACGTGATCATTTCATTCAGCTAAGTGAAAGTCAATCTGAGGTTCCTACTGTACTTTGCACCTCTCAGTTGCAGAGTAATTGGGAGTTACGTGCACCCGCAGCCTCTTTTGAACATAAATCACCCTGCTAACACTTTAGCTTATTCTTAATTATTCCCATTAGGCACAGAAGCATGTATCACTGTCCATGGAATCGATTGTCAGATTGACCAGGATGTGAGAAGTGACTTTGGCAAGGTGTAATCAGCCTCCCGTGCAAGAGGCGCAAAGAAATGGGATGATATTCATCCCTGTCCTCCTCTGCCAATAGTAAGCACGCTGTTAATAGTTAGCAGTAATTCTGGGAATTAAAAGGGACTTGATGTCCACAAGTGTAATCAATAAGCTTGTTGGTGCATCCGAGAGCTTTATTCCGATGGATCGATGTTACAGACAAAGCTGTATCATTTTAGAGGTGAAGGATACCATGTTACTTCTCCACTGCTCAATGATCCCATTGCAAAGAAAATCAATTGGACATTTCACTTTTCAAGTTGTTGGAGTCTTGCTGAGGCAGACTACAGCCATGGGTCCAGGGGGGGACGTTGTGGGTAGATGGTTTGTTGCAATGCCACTAAAGCGTTTTTTCTCCACTGGTGGGTCAGGACCCAAAAGTAGGTCGCAGGGTTTTGCCTTGGTAAAAAAATGCTAAGGAGAAGAAGAAACAGAGGGTCGACTAAGTGTAGATGTCAATAATGCCCTCTTCTATATTTTCCTCCAGTTTAGTCAAAGGCGCATTTGAGAGTGACCACATTAAGTTTTTGCGTAGTTTTGGTTGGTTTTATTTCCTTTCTCTGCCCATAATAACGGACCCTAATAATAGAAAAGAAGTAGAGAAGAATAGGAAAACAGTGACAACAAAAATTGGGTAGAAGAAGGAAAAGCAAAACACCAAAATGGTGTCTGTTATTGTAGCCCTGCTGGAATGTACAGTAAATGGATTAAAATTTAATATTTTTAGTCTTTTACCAGGATATCAATACTATTATTAACTACATAATCAAATAAATAAAAATATTTAGGTACACGATTTTTTTGAGTTTTTGTGATTTTTTTTATTTTTTTTTGGTAGTATGTGGCTATTTTAAATCAGTTTTAGGGAGTTGCTTGTATGCTATGTAGGCTTCTAAACAAGTGTATCTGTTAATTGAAACCATTTTGGTTTAGCTGGTTATTTATTTATTTATTTTTTTAAAGGAAAAATGTGAGCACAGTATATTCTCATATCTCTGCTTTAATTGCACAATACTTTATTTGGATACATTTGAGGAGTGGAATTTCTTCCTGGATTTGGGTCACAGCTTGCCATTAGGCTGGAATGGTTGGTCCTGGAGTCAGGCAAATTGAGAACGACTGCTCTAAAGCAGTGGTCTCCAACCTTTTTATCAGGTTGGCCATGGCGCCCAATTGGCCGTTTGGCGCCAGCTGCGGCTCATTGACTGATTGGCTTCCCTCCTATTTAAGATCAGTGCTCTCACTCACCCTTTGTCAGTTCGTCAACAAACCTCTGCACCCGCAAGATGTGGGTTTTGACTCTGTCCGGTATCCTTTTTGTGTATCCTGTCCAGTATCAATCCCGTTTATTTCGTCCTGGTTTGATATT